>NC_052508.1:66933658-67056158 GCF_014356525.2 Nilaparvata lugens | reverse complement strand
AAATACATATTGATTATGAGCTTATAGAGCATTGCATTTTCTTCAATTTGATGTATAATTTCACACTTTTATCAATTTCCCTACACCTTTTGCAGCAGCTTTAGTGTTGAGTGTGAAATCTCCATTATTGCAACAATAGACAAATTGACAAAGGAATTTGGAGGGAATGTTTTAAACAAAATTTTTGACTTTGCAGCTTTGTTGAGACTAGTTAGGAGGAGAACATATTATCAAAAGTCCTCATTCTAGTTAGGAGGAGAACATATTATCAAAAGTCCTCATTCTCAACTCATGTCCTAAGGGGATGTGGGTGGTTTAAAAGTTTCATTTTTTAGCGTTTTGCTTCCACGCTCATATCTTGAGAAAAATGCGTTCAACCGACATAACTAACAATTCAAAAATGAAGCTCGATAAATTCTCTAAACTTTTTGTTCAGTGGAATTTTGTGATATTCCCAATAGTTCCCGAAATATTTGCTCTTGAATGTGTGTAATTGTTAAAATAACAGGTTTTTATCCAATGTATTGCTCTTTCAGGGCTTATAAATCTTCAACAATGCATTGTAATAGTATATTTCGCACCTAGGGCCGAAAATGAGACTTTTCTGGCTCGAAATTGGTTTTTAAGTCCGAGGCCGTAGGCCGAGGACTAGAAAAGATTGAGAGCCAGAAACACATTTTTGCCCGTGGTGCGAACGCTATTTTTCGCCACACAGAAAAATAAAACAATATAAATATATATGAGAATAATTGTTTATTAGGCACTTCCGAAAGCAAAACTGGAAGGTCATAGCTCCAGCAAATCTGAGGTAATCTGAATATCAGGAAATTGTCCAAGTATTTTTATTTTTTTTTCTGATTTGTCCTAAAAGATTATGTTCAATTATGTTTTAATGTGGGAGGTTGAGTTTATACTTTTTTAATATTTCAAATGACAATAAGATGATATTATTATGAATGTTCTGATTCTTAAACAATAAACACAAATAATGAAAAGTTTTTCGATCAGCTGTTTTAGCACACTTGAAATTTGGCCAATCTGAATGTCAACGTCAACAATGCTTGTTGTCGTCAACTGCAGAAGTTTAGGTTAGAAGCTCTATCCTTCTCTGAAAATCGAATTTGAATAGTTTATAATATAATATCTTATCTGTATTTTATTCATCCAAATAAAATGATAGTATCTTATTGCAAAATACTCTATTCAATTCTAGAAGCATAAACTGATTCCGTTTCATAAACTATTTTGTAAACACGTTCACATCAAATCAGAATCAGCTGACTTCAAGGTTATTTTAAAAATTTTACCGGCCTGGTCGGAAAACAATCTTTTTCGGCCTCCATATGACGCACGAAAACCAGCTCATTACATCCAAGTGGGGCGAAAAAATGATTACTCATCGTAGGTTTGTAGAGCATTAAATTCTCTTCGAATATTGATGTATTATTTCACTATTCCAAGTTTTCCTTTCATTGTTATAGCAGCTTCAATGTAGGGGGTGAAATTTTTATTGCTGCGAACGTTTCTGCGCCTTGCTTCAAAGAGCTTGCATACCAAATTTCATCCAAATCGGACAATAACTGCGGTACAAACAAACAGACAAAAGCCGATCGAGTCGAAACTAAGACCTCAGCTTCGCTTCGGTCGATAATATTATATTATAATATGATAGACAAGGATAGCAATACCATTGCTAATCAAACACTGCCATTATAACGTGGACCACACTATAGAAGAATGAGATTTTGTTGGGAGAATTCTTTCATGGAACAAGATTTTTCAGAGAAAGAAATAAACCTGGAAGTGTTTGAGAGTAGAATATCTACTGAAACAACTATGTGAATTCACTACATGTTTTGGATGGACACGTTAAGCCGTCGGTTCCAGCTGCCTAAAAAGCAGTCGTTAAGGCCTACCATACACGTTTCGATCGGCCTCAAGATCCGGACTGTCGCCTTAAGACGAAAAGTGGTCTTAAGGCCGGATTTAAGTCATACTTAAGTCAGACTTAAGTCATGACAGAGGCCCTGAAATTGATCAGTTGCGACCTGAAAACTCTGACACCAGACCTGAGCCAGCCAGGTCACTCGATATTATTATTATGCTACGTCTCAATCAATCAATCAATCATTTATTTCTTTCCAAAACATACATGAAAATGTACATGAAAAAGTCAAAAAACTAAAAACTAACTTAAAGCTAAAGAGAAATTAGTGACTGTATAAAATTCATTTTTTTACAGTAAACTCGTTTATACTTTAGCATGCTAAATCCATCAAATATGCTCTCAGCAATTCCTTAAATTTTGATCTATCAGGTTCATGTCTTATGCAACATGAAATGCTACGTCTTAACTTGAAATGCCCTTGCAAACGTATGCGTCACATAGTTAAATGACATGCAGTGTACATTTAACATCAATCAGATTTCAATTTATAGTGACCAATAATAAACTACTAATTATATGTGTTGACTTCAACAATGTACAAATACAATAATAATTGAGGCAGGCGTATGTGTGTATGGGTCAATTATACCTCACTTACTCCGACAGAGACAGAACCAGTTTGCTGTTTTCCACTTAGGATATAATGTCTTATCCGGTTGATCAACTCTGCTACAATCGCTTGTTAAAATACACGTGTAGGATACGAGAAAGGTGGGAGAACAAAAGCAGTAGGAAAAGGAGATAGAAGAAGAAGACGGAGAAGAGAGGAGAAAAACAAGAAAACGAAGAAGCCAGGTGAAGAAGAAGAGAGAAGAATAAGACAGGAGAAAAAGGAGAAAACGAAGAATGCAGGAGGAGAAGGAAACATAAATGAAGAGCAAGAAGACGATGAAGCCATGTGAAGAAGAAGTGAGAAGAACAAGAGAGGAGAAAAAGGAGAAAACGAAGAAGGCAGGAGGAGAAGGAGACATAAATGAAGAGCAAGAAGACTATGAAGCCATGTGAAGAAGTGAGAAGAACAAGAAAGGAGAAAAAGGAGAAAACGAAGAAGGCAGGAGGAGAAGGAGACAGAAGAACAGGAAGACGATGAAGCAATGCGAAGAAGAAGTGAGAAGAACAAGAGAGGAGAAAAAGGAGAAAACGAAGAAGCCAGAAAAAGAAGCATGGAGAAGAAAAAGGAAAAGAAGTTGTCAGGAAAAGAACAATATGGAGATGACAGGAGGGGGAGAAGACAAAAGAAGAAGAAGGAGATTGATTGATTGATTATTTGACTCTATTAGGGCGGAGTTAGGACTCCTGGTCCTCTCTGCCACACAACTGGAGAAGGAGAAAGAGGAGATGAAGAAGAGGAAGAAGATGAAGAAGAAAACGAAGAAGAAGAAGAGAAGAAGAAGAAGAAGAAGAAGAAGAAGAGAAGAAGAAGAAGAGAAGAAGAAGAAAAGAAGAGAAGAAGAAGAAGAAGAAGAAGAAGAAGAAGAAGAAGAAGAAGATGATGATGATGATGATGATGATGATGATGAGAGGAAGAAGAAGAAGTAGAAGAAGTAGAAGAAGGAGAAAAAGAAGAAGAGGAAGAGGGAGAGGAAAAATTGAACAGCCAAGAAAAAAGTGATAAGTTGAGATATGATGAAGAATTAAGAAAGGAAGAAAAACGTAAAGTAGGTGTTGTTCTTCACTTCTTCATTCTCAATCAATATCTAAACTTATCGCTCTCTTCCTTGGCTTTTCAATTTTTTATAATCTCATTCGTTTTTACATATTGTTCTACCTCGAATTTGTTTCGTCCTTTCCTCATTTTAATCCTCTCAATTTCTTTTAGGTAATTTCTGTTCTTCACCATTATCCTGTTTGACTCATTTTTCCAACTACTGATTTTCTTCTAACCTTTTCATTCTTCCTCCTGAAACGAACCTTCTTCTTCTTCTTCTTCTTCTTCTTCTTCTTCTTCTTCTTCTTCTTCTTCTTCTTCTTCTTCTTCTTCTTCTTATTATTATTATTATTATTATTATTATTATTATTATTATTATTATTATTATTTATCATCTACAATCAACTTAAGGACAAAGAAACAGACTCCAGTCCAAAATTTCTTTTCATTCCAATTTCATGAAATAAATTGTCCAAATAAAGGTTATGTTCTTCTTCTTCTTTTTCTTCTTCTTCTTATTATTATTATTATTTTTATTATCATTATTATTATTTATTCATTTATTTATCATCTACAATGAACTTTAGAACAAACAAAACAGACTATGCTACAGTCAAAAACTTCTTTTCATGCCAATTTCATGAAATAAATTGTCCAAATGAGGGTTATTTTCTTCTTCTTCTTCTCTTCTTCTTCTTCTTCTTCTTCTTCTTCTTCTTCTTCTTCTTCATCACCTACTCCTGTCTTCTTCTTCTTATTCTCACTACAGTAATTAGCTAGGCTTTGAGTATAAGGCAACTAATGGGAGACTCCCGTATGTGAGTCTTCTCTCTGCGAATCTATGTCAGCTATTAATGAAAGACACTGTGCGAGGACCTTCTTCATTGCCATTTGATTACAACTGATGAGTGTGTGAGTTTTGTGTGTGTGTGTGTGTGAGAGAGAGAGAGAGAGAGAGAGAGAGAGAGAGAGAATGAGAGAGAGGAGAGAGAGAGATTAGATTAGAATAGATTTCTTTATTTATGTATGTTACAATAATTACTGGCTTATACACTGATTTACAACGAATGACGATAATGCCAGTTATTCAACGAATTTTACAAAGTATAAACAATTAATCAATGAGAATACAGATTGAATGCAATTAAAATAACTATAATATAATAATGTTATGTAACTTCACAAATCGGCGGTGTTTCAACAAATAATGGTCGATTCTCTACGAAGGATATAAAATATCCTTCCCATTAACAAACGACCGGGGAGATCAGATTAGATTTTTTTTATTAGATTTCTTTATTCATGTATGTTACAATATTTACTGGCTTATACACTAATTTACATTAAATGACGGTAATGCTAATTATTCAGCGAATTTTACAAAGTATTAACAATTAATCAATGAGGATAAAGATTGAATGCAATTAGAATAACGATAATATAATAATGTGATGTAACTTCATAAATCGGCGGTGTTTCAACAAAATAATTGTCGATTCTCTAAGAAGGATATAAAATATCCTTCCCATGAACACACGACCAGGCGAGAGAGAGAGAGGGTGATAGAGAGAGAGAGAGAGAGAGAGAGAGAGAGAGAGAGAGGAGAGAGAGAGAGAGAAAGAGGAAGAGAAGAAGATAATGAAACGTAAGAGAGTGATAAAGAGGAAGAGGAAGAAGAAGAGGAAGTGTAGGAGAAAGAGGAAGACAGAGATAGTGAGAGAGAGTTAGAAAGAGTGATAGTGTGAGAGAGCACGCAGATACTGATTGTAGTGTGGTCGACTTATCAGTACGTTGGCCTTCAGGCTTCAAGCAGGCAGTGGCCTCATTACACTAGACTAAACACTGGCCAATGTTGGAGTCTGTGTGATTGACAGCTGTTATTGGACATAAAACAATCCATGGAAGCAAAGATTCAAATCTAACAATTCTTGGACATAGATTGAAATGGACACTTAAGGATACGATTAAGGATACGATAATGAAAGGAGAACGAGAAGTAGGAAAATAAGTAGCTAAGATGATGATGATGATGATTATGATGATGATGATGATGATGAGATAATATAATTTTCTTCTTTAGTCTGGTAGAGTTTGTAAACAAAGTCAATAGGCTATAGAAATCGGAAAAAGTTAATATTGATTTATATCAATATAATCCATTCGCATGAGCTATAACTTACCTGGAAACTGACCTCTCCTCTGCAATTCCAGCTTCTCTATGATTGATTATCATTGTACATATTATGTGCAGCTTGTAGTTTTGTTAAATTCCAATACATTCAAGATTCAAGATTTCTTTATTGCAGAAAACATTTATACAAATGCATAGCATCGTCATAGATTAAACATGGTAAATAAAAGTATTTACATTCAAAGAAATAATAATACAAACATCAAAAAAATACCCTCAAATTAGAAACTCCTCTTTTCTATACGGACATATTATTTCTATTAACATCTTTTTCATGGCTCTTTTAAAATTACCTACTAGAAGTAGTACAATCAAAGACACTGTTTCACACATTCTATGAATTCGATTATTAGAAGAAAAACTTGTTGATGCTGTCACTTCTATCACTGCAAACATAAAATGAAAAATAAACTATTTCTCTTTCCGAATTCAACTGACTTGAAAATGTTCCTTCTTGAATTGGCAAGCATTTTCAGAATAAGTTTGTACGTCTCGCAATGTACGTATGATTCCTGCATGTACGTATAGAATATAACATTATATCATCAAGCAAAACTCTGATCTACTGTTTAGTCTTCAACTTATGGCATTCAAAACTTTCGATTGAAACATTATACTCTTATATATTTTTTTTTCATGTAATGTGAATTGTAGGAGTAATTCTACATTGATTTGTCACTTTTTTCTTTTGAATGAAATGAATTCATTAATTTGATAAATAATTATGATTGATCAGAATGTGAAGTGCGAGGAGCTCGGTTATCGGGTTCGGTGAAGATAACCAAGCTCCTTGCACGCTAGCGTCAACTAGTCTCCCCGACAGTAAATTCCCTACTGGTTCAGAGGGGACTAGTTTTCGGGACCGTAGACGACAACTAAGCTCCTCGGACGCTGACGACAACCAAGCTCCCCGTCAGTGAAGCTCCTCTCTCAGGAGCTCAGTTGACGCCGTCAGTAAATCCCCTCGAAGGTCGTTTCAAAAGGAGCTTTACTGTCGGGGAGCTTAGTTGGCGCATTCCCAATTTGGGGTAATTTGGGTATGCTTCTCATATTATGTCGGGTTCACGGGTTGTATCTATCTGTTTCATGCTCAGAATTCCTGCTGTAGCTCAATGCTCGTCTGGTCTTACCCCAGCCTTTGACAAATCTCAGTGAGTTATTGCATCAATAACAGTAGTCCAATAATTCTAAAAATGGATATATAGTTTCAGATCGAATAATGAGAACCAGATAAAGAATAAAGAATATTAAAATTCTAAAATAATATTGGGAAATCTGTTATTTTGCAATTTCTAGTGACTCCATCTTAAATAAACGACAAATCAAATTCATTCTCCAAAAAGAAGAATAATACGATTCCAGAATTGTGTTGTGAAATCTATTATTTTTCTAATGCTAGTGACTCCATCTTTAATAAACGACAATATTCATCTTCATTCTTCAAGAAAAATAAGATTCAAAATAATATCGTGAAATCGATTATTTTTCGAATACTAGTGACTCCATCTCAAATAAACGACGATTCATCTTCATTCTTTGAGAAAAATAAGATTCAAAAATAGTATTGTGAAATCGATTATTTTTTGAATACTAGTGACTCCATCTATATATATAAAAGCGAAATGGCACTCACTCACTGACTGACTCACTCTGAGATCCTCACCCTTTCTTGGTGGTCGACGACGGCATATACGCACAAATAAAACCCCAGCTTTAAATAAACGACAATTACGCTAATTCATTTTCCATACATAAAGAATGAAAAAGAGCAAGAATTTCTCATTCTATAAAAAAAAATAAGAAAATAAATGGAAGTTGAGAGAGCCAGAGGAAAAGAGCAGGGCAGATAACACCGTAGACTGAATAAAAAAGTACAGTAGGCTATATAAAATTAACGCGAATTCACTCTCATGAATCATTAATTAATAGTCACATTATAGATAACGATCGAATGAGAAATGACTTTACAGTGCATGTGGAACAATCAATTAAACAACGTTCCCATTGTTTTGCCTCTGAGACAGTGGGTCTGTTGAGATAAAAACACAATAAAGCACTATAATGTTTGTCGATTTAACTCTGTTGAAAAATAATATTTCAGTAACTCGGTACAATATTTAGCTAAGGTCGTTCATGTGAAGTGCGTGTAAAGATTTTTAGAAACTGCAAATCACAGAAGCTTGATTTACAACTACTACTTGAATTACTAATTTCAAAAGTTTGAAAGATTTATTTATTTATTAGAACAGTCACAAACACGATATTTGGAAAGAAAAACAGGCAATTGCCCAAAACTTCTTCAATTCCTTGATTTTGGCACATAAATAGTCCAAAGTGAGGTTTTCAAATTTCTGTTTTCACCAAAGATTAACACTCAGAGAATACGTATTCGAGATATGACTGATGAATTTTGAATTTCGAAGGGTTGATAAGAGCCGGAAATAACACTAAACAATCCGAAAGTTTCAATAATATTGGAATAAACTTGAAAATTTTGAGCAGAAAAATTAAAACTGCTACTATCACTGCAACTATCAGCTGAAGATACATAAAAATTGAAAATCAGACGGTTTACAAATTTATTTTTCAACTTGAAAGTAAAAGTTGAAAGTAGGTACTTTGATTTCAATTTTTCTGTAAATACGGATAACCTCTACCAGAGAAAACTCCTGCTGTATTCTGTGTCACTACCATTACCATAGAATAAAACCAAGAAAGTGTCTTTTTTCTCAAGGGCTACTCTTGAATATTTAGGAAAGGTTACTTAGATTTCTATTCTTATCAAATAAACAAGGAAGTTTTTTTTGTGTACGGTAGTTGAGAAGTTGATATTGTGGTAATTATTCATATTGGATGAAAAAGACTAAGAAATTGTCAAAAACCACAAATTTATTGATATTTAGAAAGCACTCTTGGAAGGCACTCTTCTTTTCCAAGTATCAATAAATCTGTTGTTTTTTGTCAATCTCTTAGTCTTTTTTCATTCAAAACAAGGAAGTGTTTAGTTAGGTAGATTAAGCTATAGACCTACTGTGCAATGTGCCATGAGAACAGATAAACTTACCTTATTGAAGAATATATAGTGAGGTCCACGTTATAATGGCAGTGGAGAAAGATATCAGAACAACGTTGCCGATCCTCCGTCTTGTCAATGCCTTCTATAGACGGTAGCTGGTACAGGTTTATTGATGTAGCCTAATATTAACAGTTCATCCTCGTTTAGAATAATCAATTATATTTTATTGAGCAAGAAATTATTTTTCTCAATAATTTCATAATGAATTTTCATAGTAAAGATGAAATATTTTTCCAATTGATTATTAATTCTACATTGTTAAAAGACGATCTGGCAACAGAGCAAAGTGAGAAAGAGATAGCGCTATCCGCTTTGTTGAATGATAGACAATGATAGCAATACCATTGCTAATCAAACACACTGCCATTATAACGTGGACCTCACTATAGTAAACATATTACAGTATTTTTCAGTTATCAGTAATAATATTCAAGTATTCTTATTAAATTTAGTTTTCAACATTTCTAAATTCCTAGTTTATATATATTTTGGAGTCATAATTTATTGGATAAAGATAATAAGGTGTAAACATAACCTATTTTTGGATACGGTAATTTCAGCTTTAAGCTGCATTTACACCAAAGTTATTAACAACTTGTTTATCTATTTCCCCGTCCTTATAGATTCTATTAGAAATTGGCCATTTTTTGTGTATTGGAATATGGGCTTAATAAGTAAACTCAACAATAAATTTTCCTTCTTCCAATTTGACTTATGATGCATGATTTTGGACCGCCTTGACGAGCCGAGAAGAATGAAGTGTAGTACGATGGAATCTGAGCATTGTTTCAAAAGTTATAAATGTTTGAAATTTTGATCATTGATGTGTCCTTAAGTGCGCCTCTCCACTAGGAAATACTGAAATGAAGTGCATTCAACGGGTGATTTTCATAGAACGTAATCTCATGAACTTATGTCATTGTGCGAAATATCAATGTGAGGACAATGTAGTTGGTGATAATGGTTGAAGCTGAAAATTAGGTATTTTTCACAATACAAGGAGCATTGTTGTCACGTGTACTTGGAGCTCTGTATGAGATAGAGCACTCTACCTGATCTCAGATTGAAGAGTACAAAAATACGCCCAGAGGGATTCTGAATTATACATCTAAATGGTAACAATCGAAAGATATTGTTGATCAAAAACTAAAATTCATTTTTTCTTCAAATTTCACTCATTTTTGAAAATCATAACTCAGTACTCATTGGGGATAGAGAGTTCCGAATGATCTCATTTTATTCAGAAATTTATAATCTAAAAAAAATGCGAGAGCAAATTTTCTGTCCGATTACGAGATTTGGAAGAAATAGCTGAAAACTGGAAAATGAGCCGAAAATACTAGGTTTTTGGGCCACTCTGTATCTAGCACAAGGAAATTTTGCATGAAGAAATTGGTTCTGGACTTCTCTTATGTACCCAAATAATATATTATAAAATCAGAACTACAATATAACTTGCATGCACCAATGTACATAGTGACTGGACTATAATAATTTGTTATTTATTTTGCAGGCTGGCAACAATTATGATATGACTCATTTACTGGGCATCCAATGCAAAATAATGTCTGGCATCTTCAAGCTATTCAAACTCCAGAATGGGAGCGTCGAAAAAGATATGTGAGTATCAAAACATCCTTCGCCTACATGTTTCGTCAAATCTAATTATTATTTATAATCAAATCTAGTTATGAGTTCTTTATACAAGTATTTATTATTATACACAACAAATACCGTATATTGTACATTTATTTTATTTTATTTTATTTATTTATTTATTGTATAAAATACTATAATCATAATACAATTATGACATTGGAGGAAAAACTAGGCTAAGCCTGTACTATTTCTCTCCAAAAATTTTGATAAAATGTTAATGTTGTCCAAAAGATAAGGTTATATAGTCACACACTGCTTCGTCACTTGATTTTCGGCCCAGAAATGATGATTTAAAATTTTGAATTTTGAAGGTTGATTTTATACTCTAAATGAATCACAATAAAATTGTTTTATTATTTGTTTAAGGTATACCGTAGTAGTTTCAGATTATTCTTTATTATGAAATCTTTATTATTTATTGATTCATACAATAATTAGTACATCATCAGAATGATAATGAGAGAGAAAAAATAAGGTAACCTTGTACTATTCCTCTCACAAATTTAGATAAGGTTACACATAGCCGGAAATAGATTAAGTCTTGTAGTTGTTCACTTCACAAAGTTTTCAGTCCTTAATTTTTTTACAAAGTAGATATTCAAATTTAGATGCTCCAAAACCAAACATAGAAGATATATTTCACATTATTAAAACTTTGTTGTTCAATTTCACAATTACAATTCGTAGCATACTGTATTCTAATAATAATTATTCATATTGACTAGTAAATCAAATTTTTCCAACATTTATCAAAATATTTTTTTACTGATAATTTTTATTTATGATATTATAATCTGGTAGAAAATCGATGAACGTCTAAAAATTGAGAATTGAAAATGTTAATCACAATTCTGTTTTTAATAATATGCTTGCTGAGAAACTAAAGAATACAAAAAAATATTTTTGACCGCTTTTCTCCCGCGGATCCAACCTATCTAGACACAAGGTACTAAGTTGGATCAACATTAATTGGATTCGAAAACTTGTAGCCTTATAATAGTTATAAAACTTATTTAGTGTCATTAAGTTTAAAACTTATTTATATGCTGAAATTCTTTACTGGTTGTAAAAAATTAATATTGTAAACGAATGAAAATGCGAATAAATAAATAATTTGAATTTGAAGGTGAAAATTACAATTCTACTTCATTTTATTCATATTTAGTGAAAATGTAAATGGGCAAAATGTTTTTAATTAATCTTTTTATAAGCGCTGTTTATGTGGAGGAATTTAAATAACAACCAAAAAGTAACTTAACATATTACCATGTACTTACAAGTTCCGTATAGTAGTAAGCAAACATTAGCAGAGTTCTTTTTTCTATCCAAGTTCCTAGGAAATAGTTCACTCTTTTCCTAATTCGCTCTTCCAAGGGCGAGACCACACGAGACGTTTTCACACAAGTCGGCAGGGCAGGAAGCTCTCCTATTGGCTGATTGGGCTGGCGTTCGGGAATCAGCCAATCAGAGGGAGAGCTTTCTGCCCTGCCGACTCAAGATTCAAGATTCGTTTTATTAACCATCAGGCTACAATTATAGCATTAGGCAAGTCATAGTCTGGAAACCCCTACAAAAAGCCTAAAATAATGTGGTCTTTAAGTAGCCTATAAGTAGGCTCACGGCAGTATAGCAATCAACTGCAATTTGTAAACAAAAACTCACTATAGCCTATAGGAGAACAGACAGAAGTTCGTTTTGTTTTAGTGTACATATAAGCACAGAATACAATACAGAATTCTCCATTATAGGAGTTTTCTCTGCTATAAGCTACTTGAAGTAGATACGATAGATTTTACTCTCTACCTGCTAACCTAAATATAATATGTAAATATATAAACTTACAATAAAATATGAGAAACACTTCTCAAATGGAAAAACTTCCGATAATTCAACAGACACATGATTCAAAATCGATTGTACCATAGGTCCAAAAGATAAAAACAGAGAATCTTTTGTTATAGTAACCTAGGTACCTGTTTTATCTATCTAGAGCACTAGCAGGTTTTGTTTGCAGGTTGGTGTTTTAGACTAACAGGCAACCCGTGCTCTGCAAGGGTCCAATAATTAGAATCTTGACAAACTGAAAGCTTGATCTACTGAAATCTTGAAGAATTTAAAATAGGCCTATAACCATCCTCGGTAAATTAAGAATCAATATGCAAAATTTGAAGTTAATCAGTGCAGTAGTTCCAACGTCATAGATGATGCGTCATTCGTTAATTTCTTATCTCGTACGTGTATAAGAAAATAAAATTCTTTACTTTATTATGTTATAGATTGGAATTACTCCATAGCCCATAAAATTCTTTACTTTATTATGTTATAGATTGAAATTACTCCGTCGCCCATCGACAATAAATTCCCCCATGTAATGAATAAACAATTAAAATGTTATTACTCCATTTTGATGAAAACTGAATGCTTATTGGACTGTTGTTATTCTAATCTGAATTAATAATTCTCTAGTTATAGCAATTTGTACATTCGACTCATGAATGATAAATGTATGATTCATTACTGAAGTATGTATGACTTATGGTTGAGTAGAACACATAGGCCTTCTATTATTGTCAATAAATTAATTCTTGATATCAGAACATTTGGTTAAAAATGATTCAATTATAATCAATTCACCTTCATTATGTAATTTAACATTGTTCAATCCGTCACATTGCTGCAAACCTGTAGAATAAATGATGAGCTTCATAATAGAGTATAGACGCAAAATATGATAATAATTTATTAGCATATTAATATGTGGCCCATGACCTTGAGACGGTCAGGCTCAAAGGAGACTTGTTTTGCAAAAGTCAACTACTTCCACTTTTATAATACTCAACCCCTATCACTGACTCACTCATTATCTCTCACTCGCTCTCACTCTAACTCTCTCACCCCCTCACACCCTCACTCTCACTCACTCTCTCTTACTCACACTCTCATTCCTTCTCTCTTTCTCTCGCTCTCTCTCTCTCTCTCTCTCTCTCTCTGTCCCCCTGTTTGACAGAGAGTCCCTCTCTGTCACTCTGTCCTCTCTGTTTTGGTAGAGAGTTAGTGGGGAGGATATTTTTAATATTCTTTCCGAAGAATGGACATTGATATGTCCAAAGCTCCGGCAATTTATGTAGATGCATAACAATATAATTATTATCTATAGTTATTATATTACAAATTGCTTTTTCATATCATATATACAGTTCAATAATTATTTTCTCAGTCTATATCATGTAAATTCATCTATAATTTTGCTGTATTGTAAGCTATTGTATATAAGTGTATAAGACAGTATATATTGTAATCTACATAAATAAAGTACTCAATCAATCAATCAATCAATCAATCTCTCTCTGTCCCCTTCAGTACTCTTCTTCATCATCTGTTTTTTCTTCATCATAACTTTCTTTCACTTTTCTTATTATTATTTTCCATTACTTTGCTTCAACAATATTCTTTCTTCTTCATCATATTCATCTTAATATTTTTCAATTGTAATGAGGTTATACTTTTTTGTTATACTTTTATATTTTTCAATCATTTTTTAACTTAGTTTACTTATTATTTTCTTCTTTTGTACATTTAGAATATTTTTTTTATTTATTAATTTATTATCATTTTGTAATTTCGCAATGTTGTAATGTTATAAATGCAATAGGTAGGTGTTTCAAGACCTGGCATGCGATAAATAAATCAATCAATCTCTCTTACACTCTCCCACTCTCTCTCTCTCTCTCTCTCTCTCATTTGGTAGAGAGTTAGTGGGAAGGATACTTCGAATATTCTTTCCGAAGAATGGACATTGATATGTCCAAAGCTCCGCCAATTTATGTAAATGCATAACAATATTAGGCCTATCTATTTTATCTATATTTATTACAAATTGCTTTTTTCCATATCATATACAGCTCAATAATTATTTTCTTAGTTTATATTTTGTAAATTCATATATAATTCTGCTGTATTGTAAGCTATTGTATATAAGTGTATAAGCCAGTATATATTGTAATCTACATAAAGTACTCAATCAATCAATCTCTCTTTCTCTCTATCTCTTACTCTCTCTCTCTCACTCTCTCTCTCTCTCTCTCAAACACAAGAACTCTCTTAGAGCAAACTCTGATGGTAGTTCAGTAAGATCAAAATTCAAAAAAATCAAAAATCAAGATAAAAATAAATAATACAATAAAGGGTCCCCGCAAATAAAATAAGGAATATAAAATAATAAATAAGATAAGGAAGGTCCCCGCAAGGTTAAAAAAGCCTGTGCCAAGAGGCCGAGTGTTTGAAAAAATCTATATTTTCAAATTTGTTCATTCAAATTTCTATTTTTTAATTTAGCAAGAAACTTTCATGATATACACTGCTGCCGAAACAGTCGTCGATGCTCACCAAGATGATGTAATAATTATTTAATAAGTAATAAGTAGTTATTACCAATACACAAGTAAAAATAGTTTGTTCGTAATCCAGAGAAATGATATATAAACTCAATAAATTCATAAAATAGAATAAATTATAGTACCCTTTGAAAAAAAAATAAAATAATAGATTGAGAATACAAATTATTATTTTATTTATTTTCAAAGGTTATTATAATTATATTTTATAAATAAAAGAAAGTACGGTAGCCCTGAATTCTTACATTTCACTTTTTTGTGTGGTTGAGAAGTTGATATTGTGATAATTATTCATATTGAATAAAAATACTAAGGAATTGTGAGAAACCACAGATTTATTGATACTTAGAAAAGTTTTGATAAACTCATATCAGAGATCGACTATGGTGTAACAACCGAAACTGGTCTTTCTAAGTAAGTATCAATAAATTTGTGGTGTTTGACAATTTCTTAGTATTTTTATCTAATTCATACATTTCAATAAATCCAATTCAATTCAAACCCACCAAGAGAAAAAATTATAGCCATTCCTGAAAATAGCCTCTTCCAGTCCATTTATTGATTTCCTCTGAAGATTTTGGAGGGTGAGAGTTTTCCACTGTATTCTATTTTCAACTTGATTGAAGGTTCCTGAAGTTGAGGTCAAGCAAACATGTATGTAGTATCACAGAATTACAAGTTTATTATCACAGAAGATTATCACAGTGTATTATCACAGAATTAAAGGAGTTTTCTCTGGTAGTATCTTGAGAAAGCATGTAACAGGTACAGAGTTTTCGTGGATAGAGTCGAAAAAAAAACAGTTTAGGTGATAATTTGTTACATAGAACAAAATAAATAGAAAATTTATATGATAAAAGAATAAATAAATGTTTATTCCCAAAAAATTGAAGCCACTACATCAATTGAAGAGAATATCAGATAAATTACAATTACATAGCTACAATAGTTATTTACAAAATTTACAAAAAAGTTCAAATTCAAATTCAAATGATCTTTATTCACAAAAAAAGTAATACAGCAGCAGAATCATTATATAAAATAATAGTGAATATTCCCCACAAAGACAACAAGTCTGGGTGTGCCCATGGGGAATGAGCACCGTGAACTGCATTATAACTGCATTATTATAAGTTATTTCTTACAATGTGTCCTCTACATGTTTAGTTTTTTCTGTGTGGAAATTGACCTACTCCACTATGGCCTACCATGTTCTAGAGTAGGTTTTATAATTATGTTTTTTTTGTGCGGATTATTAATTAGTTAGTGTTCAGTAAGTCACTAGGTAGTTATTATTTGAAATAATTTTTTTCTATGTTCTCTCTTCCTTTGCTCATCAACCAATTGTGTACTATTGTTTTTGTACTTTCTGGGATAATTAATCTGTTTAAAGTTTGCAGGAAGTAGATTATATAATTTTGGTGCTGAATGATTGAAATGTCTCTGGTATAGTGCCTTCCTTGCAACAATAATAGTTTTTTAACGCTACATTAATGTTGAATTCAAGTTAAATTGTAAATTCCAATCAAGTTCTGAATTTCTTCATCCATTACAATAAACTGTTATATGTTTCATCAAGTTTTAACACTGGAATGACGACCTGCAGAATAAAATAATTGTGAAAAATTGAATATTAACTCACTGACTAAATGATAGGGAAAAAGCTCTTCAATTGTTTAAAACGATAAAAAATTTCATATTTATCACAATATTATTAAAGTCTGCATGTTGTGAATTGATCTTTTTTCCATCTAGATTCAAAATTTTCAGTTTATTTATTTTTGGACAGAAATTTGGAATGAATTCTTGAAAATGAAATGAAACCTGCTATCTTTTGTAAATATTATTGTTTATACAATTTCGGATGTTAGCGGTTCTATTGCCCTTTCAGTCATAGCTAAACACTTAATTATTGCGTGTAATGCTTTCATTATTATAATAGGCTAACTATTAATTGGGATATCTAATGAGAGCTATATAAATAAAACTATGAACTTCCACTGCAAATAATGACTTGAGATCTAAATAGCAGTAGGAAATTTGTTGAGTGAAATTGTTCTTAAAACTGTGCCCAGACCGGAAATCGAACCAGATACCTTTCGGATTTATTTATTCATTCTATATATTTATTTTTGATTCAAATGACACTGATGTAATAAAGTTTTGTGTTAACTTGTTCTATTTCTCTTACAAATTTATTGGTAACACAGTCCAAGATAAGGTTGTCTAAATTCTTTTCAGCTTCCATTTATCAACCATTCTATTATTCACACTATAGATTGATCTTATAAAGCTAGATTGGTTTAAAACAGGCAAAAGCCGTATTACACAACTACATACTATTGAACAGCAAAGAGCAACATTATGTACCGTATACTATATGTGCCTATTATATAATAGCCTTAAGCTGAGGATATATATAGATTCTTGATAGAACTGAGAAACCATAAATAAGCTTAGTAAAGTAATATTAGATAACCCAATAATATTTTGGACAACGTTAATTTTTTATCGATAATTTTGAGATACCTAAATGGCTCATGCTCAGCCTAGGTTTTTCTCCATGGACATAATTATGTATGATTATAGTCTTATAGTGTTTTGTAAAATAAATGCAATGAATTATAATACTAACCAGTTTTTAATATATCATGATTTTTGAGAAAAATATGGTACAGGTTCAGCTTATTAGTTTTTCGTTCATGGTCATAATTGTATGATGATCATAGTGTTTTGTACAATAAATGCAATGAATACTGATACTAATACTAATAATCAGTTTTCAATTTTTTGTTTATTTTTGAAGTTTAATGGTCCAAAAAAGGGGAAAATGTTCTAAAAAGTGATTTTTTGAAGTGTTTACTTACTCAAAACAGAGCTGCAAATTATGTTGATAATGTATAGCCTAATAAATTTTGTTACAGGCCTATAATATAAATAATAAGTTCTTATTTTTCTTGTAACTTTGAAGTTTATGATCCTGAAAAGTAGAAAAATAAATAAGAAATGTTTTAAAAAGTGATTTTTCGAAGTGTTTACTTATTCAAAACAGAGCTGAAAATTCGTACATCTTAACAACCTGTTGAAAAATTGTTAAATTTTGTTCCAAGCATATTCCTCGGTATCTTGTTATATTGAAATTAACATAATATATTGGCCTAGGCCTATATAAATAATGGTATTAAACCCTTTTTTAATACCGCTGTATTAATCAAATTCATTCCCCATTGAAATGTAGAAGAAATTACTGCGTACAGGGTTTTAGAACAGTTTCTATGAGAGGCTGCCAAATCCTTTCCTTTTAGGAAAATGCATTCCTCATCTTATAACCCAACACATATCATTTATAGTGGGGTGTATATTTATACATTGGATTATATTTGCCTATCTAGAAATTATTCAATGCATAAAACTTCATCGTTTTAATTGTTATAGTATTCTAATTTGTAATGTAATTGTTTTTGATGAATAGATTTGATTTGATTTTGGTTTCACTCTTGAAAGAATAAGTGTTTTAAAAATATTTACTTGGAAACACAGCGTCTAAACTACAACAGAATTATTATGAAGTGTTTATGGAGAACAAAATCAAAGATTTAAAAGAGAAAATGTGGAAGTTTGAGAGTCTGCTTTGCTAAGACGTTGCTCATTATTTCCTCTAAAGTAAAGAATGACAAAAATAGAGAAATGCCTTGGACAGTTGCCAAATTGTCCGATTAAAAGATATACTAAGCCAGATGGTTATTGATCTAAAAAATGAATATTTTCATTGTTTGAAAGATTATTACATCAAATAAATCTGGGATCCAAATGCTATCAACAAAAGAGTTATGTAACCTTGATGCAAGTGCTATCAAATTCAACTATGAAATATTTCAAATCCAATGGTCATCAAATCGAAATGTATTCATTGTGATTATCGGAAATGACTCACTCGATCGAAGTCTCAGAAAGGTTGTTAACTTGTCAGTAGCTTTATGATAAGTAGAATAAAGAAGTCTTTGTGCAGGCGAAAACCAAGCTATTATAATTTAATTAACTACCGCACTGCTGTATTTTACTGTCCACTTTCTTTTCAGGGCTAAATGATAATTGATTAAAATGTATTACGTATTCACATGGAAGTTTATTTAGTTCATTCACTTGAAGATGGCTTTAGAGTTGGAACATGTTGTGTCAAATAAAGAAATATTTTAGAAAGAGTAGGCCTACTTTGAATTTTACCTACTGTAATATTTTCAGATTATATTATCATCGACTACTTGCAGACTAAGTTTATAATGATCATTAATTTTTTATAGACTTTCAAACTGTAATAATTTATCAGTTTATCTATATATATATATATATTATATATATATATATATATATAAAAGAGAAATGGCACTCACTCACTGACTGGCTGACTGACTGACTCACTCACTCGCAGAACTAAAATTCTACCGGACCAAAAACGTTCAAATTTGGTAGGTATGTTCAGTTGGCCCCTTAGAGGCGCACTAAGAACGGATTTGAAAAAAATTCCAAGGATACGCCCAAAATCTGCGTTTTCCAGCGTTTTTTAGCATTTTCTCAGCTTTATCGAGGACAAATGAACAGAAAATGTTCAAATTTAGTACAGAAGCACAGCTGGGGTGTAATAATGTTGTGTTTGAATGAATTTGAAATAACGTCAAAGATACACCCAAAATTAGCGTTTTCCAACGTTTTTCTCAGCTTTTCTGCGTTTATCACCTTTTTCAATTATATTGATGGAAATATATTTTTAAAAAATTAGCACACATAGGTTAAGCTGAGGTGGAAGAACTTTGTTCGCCAAAGATACGCCGTTATATAGTAACAGGTGTTTTTACCAGCGTTTTTCTACGTTTTCTCAAATTTTCGATATCAAATTGACATAAAACGTACAAATTCGGTACAGAGGTCTACATGCTTGCGAGTGAAGCGAGCCCGCTGATCTCATTTTTGGACGATCCAGTCTGGGGTCCAGGGCTGCGGAGCCCCATGGCTAGACGGGTATGGCGAGCGAAGCGAGCCTGACGGCTAGTTATCAATATAATAGTAGGCCTATAGCTTGTAATTATTAATATAGTGTTGAGAATAACACTCACTATTGATACTGTGTTCTTATATTGTCACAATACAATAAACAATAATAACAACGAATAACATTTCGAGTGTTTATCTGTTGTTGCCGGATCTCAACAGTTTTGAATACCAGAGGTAGTGGGATCCGATTTGAAAAATTTTAAAACAAATTAGCCATTTTGATACTCCTGGAGAAAATAATAATAGAAGTCTGAAGAAAACACCTATAAACACAAATTCAAACAAACACTGAAAAATATGTCAACAGCATTTCTGAACTGTTCAAATATTGATTATAACTGCAATACAAATAATAAATGTGTTATTTCATTCTCAATGCCAACAAAATAGATGTCTGTTTTTGAATATAGTTTCAATATTGATTCATAGAAGATTGGTGTAGAAACGGTTAATGTGTTGATACTTTGTCATTCGGAAATCAGTCGATTGCAAGATAAGCCCAGTTTCTTCTGGAAAACTTATAACCGACATTGACAAACAAAAATAATTCATGTAATATTGTTGATTCTACAGCGTAGTTTAAGTATTTATGAAAAACAGAATACAGTTTCGAATATAAATTACTGTGAGAGATTCGTCACCGTAGGTCTCAGACTTGTACTTGCTTCAATTTAAGGTGTTCACTAGGACAAAGTAGTTTAATTGCCAAGATTCTGGCTTATATTGGAAATATATAGTAGGCTACAGTGTGGAATTGAGGGAGAGTGAAATTAGACCACATTGATTTGTTTTCAAGAGCCATTCATTTTCTAATGGATCTTACGTAAGTGATATGAATCAATTACAATAAGCCCAGAAGAGAAGATCGTAGAGAAAGTTTAATGTATTTATAATTTTTTACCAATATTATTCACGAATTATAACAATTTTTATGAAAATCAAAAATACGTATTAGTGTATTTTGTCATGTAAGAATTATTTTTAATTATTTATTTATTTATTTATTTATTCAATTCCACAATCACAATACCTATCAAAAAATCTGGTGTGGTACACTCACACAACTTTCCTTGCTCATTGATCTATAAGCCTCATTCTTGAACGAGGATAATCTAGGGGAATAACATTATGCCGATTGGTGGCTAAATAATTGTATTAAAACTACGATTATACTATTGTTATTGTTTTCAGAGTACATTTTCCTTTGTTTGAATCATGAAATTTAAGGATTTTTTGAAAGTGTTGTCAAAACAGCTGTTCTACAAATAAAATATCGACGTGTGTTCTTTTGAATAAACTGCTCTACCCACCTACCTCAAGCACGAGAAGGAGGTTACAAAGTAAATTTCTCAAGGATGGGGTGGACCCCCTTTTCGTTTCTAAGGGAGGAGACTCATGCTAGTTGATAGAGCTGATATATAACTATACAGGGTATGAATTTGAAAAAAAATCGGTCAAGTTATTTTTGTGAAAATCGTGAAAAACATGGTTTTTAGTGAATATCCGCCATTTTTCTCAAGAATATTACGGAGCTCCTGCAATTTTCCCAGAAATGAGACTCATGTCAGTTGATAGGGCTTATAAATAGCTATCCATGGTATAAATTTGAAGAAAATTGTTAGAGTCGTTTTCGAGAAAACCGTGAAAAACATGGTTTTTTAGTCATTAACCACCATTTTTTCCGCCATTTTGAATTGAATTTTATTGAATTTCTTATTGTCGGATACTCATGGTATAAGGACCTTAAGTTTAAAATTTCAAGTCAATCGGTTAATTAGGAATGGAGTTATCGTGTTCACAGACACACACACACACACACACCACACACACACACACACACACACACACACACACACACCCAAAAATCATGTTTTTGGACTCAGGGGACCTTGAAACGTATAGAAAACATGAAATTAGGGTACCTTAAATTTTTTGGAAAGCAATACCATACTTTCCTTACCTATGGTAATAGGACAAGGAAAGTAAAAGTTAATGATTGGGATTCAACAGGATAAACCCAGAGCTGTTTCTCTTTACAATTACGATGAAAATAGTCCAAATGAAGTAAATAATATTGTAAAATTCTAGATATGAAATATTTCTAAGAATTATCAATTGTAGATAGATTATCATCCCACAGCAATTCTGAATTTCCCAACTCTGTGTGGAAGCACAAAGACAAAAATTCATATATTTTAAAATGATTTTTATATTCTCAGTAAGCTTGACCGTATATTGATTGAGATAACTTTTTTTTTCTAAAAAAATGATAGCATTTCAGAAACAGAACACATAATTTTATTTTATTGCGGGTGATACGAATAATTCAGTCAGTAATGAAAACACTGGGTTATTCTAAAAAAATATCACTCATTTATTGTAGAAATTACGAACACTTCAGTGACACTGAAGATGACACCATTGGTGTTGAAACATTTTTGTAATTTTTACAATAAATAAGTGGTATTTTTGACAACATCCCAGTGTTTTTAATGGTTGAGTTCAAAGCCACTGATCAATTCCATCGGGTTTTTTTACGTTCAGTAAAAAACTGATCACAGATTAGTGATCACAGATGAACCACAGAATGAAAAGTCGGCTAGTATCTTGACGCCATAATCCGCCATCTTGAAAGAAAGTGTAGCATTGTAATACAGCAGTAGTTTTAATTTCTAACAAGATGATGCAGTCATGAGTCGTGGTCTTGGTGCACTCAAATCTTGGTTAGATTGATACCTTCCATTTTGTGTGTATTTTGTGGCTGAACGGTTGCTCATGAGTCATGACTGACAGATGTTTCCCCTGTTGATCATATTATTTTTGTAAAAAAAAATTAAAACTCAACCTATTTAATTGTAATCAATTGAAATGGAAAACCATCAGGTGATTGGAGTAGTTTTGAATGCTTTGTAAAATATTTTAAATGTTATTGAATTTATGTAATCATGCATTTCTCTGCTCCCAAATACATTATAATGGAGTCCATTATTTGTAAACAACCTCATATTCAGCCATGTCTGTTTACGTTCAGCTACTCTATTTACGTTCTTTTCCATCAGTGGAATTGGAAAAGTACGATTAACTGATCAGTGAACGAACCGGATATGACTTATTTTTTCTTATCAGTTGGACCAAAGACCTTGAAGAGGTATAAACGCACAATACCTATGCCTTCCCAATGCTAGCTCTTACTTGAAATTAAAGGTTCCATTCAGGTATTTTAGCACTAGATATTAAATAATATATATTTTTTGTGATATTATAGATCACAAAAATCTTCAAGATCTTTAGTATGTAATAATCTTCCAGGCTGTCCCCATAATGGCCGATTTCAATTCCAAATAATCTAGCGCTGCATGTGAGTCTATGCATCGTTCAACGACAAAACAGTACTTCGTTCAGAGCCACGTTCACTCACCGATCTCATCGTTGACTCACCGATCAGTGGCTTTGAACTCAACCATTATGGATAGATATCACAATATCTCACATGCAACAGTATCTATTCAATGAATGTTTGGCTGATGAAAGTTTTGAGTAAAATGGAACCTTTGAGGGATAATTGATGAAAACTGTGATAGATGGAAAGAAAATATTAGTATGGTAACAATAAGGCGGGATGCACACCGGAGAAACGCGTTTCGTGAAAAAAGTTTCAGAAAACGTGAAACGAAAGTTGCTCGCAATCGACTGATTAGATTAAGCAGGGAACGTTTTTTTTGTATGCATGCACGAGTGAAACGGATTGCATGAAACAAGTTTCATGAAAGAGGGCTTCACGAAATGCGTTTCTCCGGTGTGCATCCCGCCTTAGTATTAATAAAAGTGGTTGACAGTTTTAATTTGTGCTTACATTCCAGCAATAGATTGTGTAATATCCAATGATTTAATATGGATTCATATAATTATAATTTCAAGATTAATGTTAAAGTGGTTGACAATTTCAATTTGTGTTTTCATTTCAGCAATAGATTGTGTAATATCCATATTTTTTCAGGAACAATCTTAAAGTGGTTGACAATTTCAATTTGTGTTTTCATTTCAGCAATAGATTGTGTAATATCCATATTTTTTCAGGAACAATGTTAAAGTGGTTGACAATTTTAGAAATTGGTAATATTCAATGATTTAATATGAATTCATATAATTATTTTCCCAAGATTAATGTTCAAAATTTGCAGGTCACATAATATCTACACAGTGGACCTGACCCAGAGTGACACAGGCATCGTTGCTCCATCCTTCTCGCTCAAACATCTTCCAAAGAGACAGCCTGTTGACATCAAATTCTCAGATTTGAATTACACTGTACCTGACAACTCACGAGCCGGTAGGTGCCAAAATATCTTTCCAAAATTCAAAGTTCATAGTAATATAAATAAAAAGAAAAATAAAAATCTCAGTACCCTTTTTGAATTATTTAATCACAACATGTTCCAACATTGATGCCATTTTCAAGTCACTATTTTTCATAGTGATATCCAAGTTATTTCAGCTGTGGAGGAAGATAGGAGAATGCCGATAATCTGCCTTGCCACTGCCTTATTCTATAGAGAATATAGAGCTGATTAAAGTTAATCTTTATTATTTTTTGATTCATACAATAAGTATGAATAAGATTAAAGTAAGATTCAACTATTGGAAGATTTAAGTATTATATAAAGTATTATAATATTAAAGTTAATCTTTATTCTTTTTTGATTCATACAATAAGTACATCATCAAAATGATAGGGAGAGAAAAAAAATAAGGTAACCTTGTTCTATTCCTCTCCCAAATTTAGATAAAGTTAGTCCGAAATAGGTCAAGTCTTGTAGTTGTCCACTTCACAAAATTTTCAGTCCTTATATTATTTATTTTCACAAAGTAGATTTTTGAATCCACATGCTTCAAAGCCAAACATAGGGGATATAGAGCTGATTAAAGTCAATCTTTATTCCTTATTGATTCATACAATAAGTACATCATAAAAATGATAGGGAGAGAAAAAATAAGGTAACCTTGTTCTATTCCTCTCCCAAATTTAGATAAAGTTAGTCCGAAATAGGTTAAGTCTTGTAGTTGTTCACTTCACAAAATTTTCAGTCCTTAATTATTTTCACCAAGTAGATATTTGAATTTAGATGCTTCAACACCAAATATATAGAGCTGATTAAAGTCAATCTCCATTCTTTATTGATTTATACAATAATTACATTATAAAATGATAGGATGAGAAAACATAAACATGAGAAACAAAACTTTAAAAATGTTCAGTCCTTCATTATTTTCACAAAGTAGATATTTAAATTTAGATGCCTCAAAAACAAACATAGGGGATATAGAGCTGATTAAAGTCAATCTTTATTCTTTATTAATTCATACAATAAGTGCATCATCAAAATGATAGGGAGGGAAAAAAATAAGGTGACCTTGTGCTATTCCTCTCCCAAATTTAAATAAAGTTACACATAGTCCAACATATTTTAAGTCTTGTAGTTGTTTACTTCACAAAATTTTCACTCCTTAATTATTTTCACAAAGTAGATATTTAAATAATTTAGATGCTTCAAAACCAAACATAGAAGAAATATCATTCAAGTGTATTGTATGTAACATCAACTGTTCAGTCTTGTTTAATTGAATCTATTATTTTTTATTCGTCAGAAAATATAAAAATGTGTTGAAGTAGAATTGATATTGTGGAATTTTTAAATTATTAAAAACAACACCGTTATATTTTTTGTCACATCCACATTTATTACACTTCTACACAGTCCTGTGTAAAAATTTAATAAATTAATGTGAAAATAAATATTATGTCTAAATAAATGTGAAAATTCTAATCAATGTGGATGTGACAAAAAATGAAACTGTGTTTTTTCAATTAACAAAATATATTTTTCATTGATTAAATAATGAATTTTATGATTGAGATAAAATATTTTATATAATATTTCGCGAAGCGCGAGGAAATAGTTTATGTTACATCAGTAAACCGATATCAGCTACTGTCATTGAAGGCATTGTCAAGACAGAGGATCGGCAACGTCGTTCTCCTATCTTTCTCCACTGCCATTATAACGTGGACCTCACTATAGGAAGAAATTTTGAACTGGAACGGTAAACGAGAGATTAAACATTCAATAATAATACTAATGAATTACGTAATTTCGGTGAAAAGAATATGAGAAAACTTGGTCACTTTATAGTTTATATAAGTGAAAAAATCTGAAAATTTGGAAGTATCAAAATACCTTCACATTTTCTTTTATTTGAAATAAGAAAATATATAAGCTATTACCATAGTGAAATAATAGCGTAAGTAGATATCCCATGGTATAGGACGTTTATGTCGCAACTTTTACTGTTATCTCAGGCCGATAGTCCACGTAGTTCTTTCCCGTGAAGCTGTGTGACGCTCGTAGTCTCTCATATTGTGCCGTTCATACACTCTCACCCCAACAAAACAGTAAAAATTGACAATAATCGACAGTAATCGGCTTGAGATAACAGTAAAAGTTGCGATATAAACGACCTATACCATGGGATATCTACTTACGCTATTGTTTCTCTATGCTATTACCTTTATATGTGGGCTATTACATCTTTTATTTTTGATTTAAAGAATATGAGAAAACTTGGTCACTTTATAGTTTTTTAGCCTAATGTGAAAAAATCTGAAAATTTGAAAGTATCAAAATACCTTTTCATTTTCTTTTATTTCGAATAAGATAATATAGGCTATCACTTATTTATATGTGGGCTATTACATTTTTTTGGCATTTCTTCAGAAGGTCTTAATGACACAATTGCTTCGAGTATCTGGAAAATTGTAGAAAAACTTTTGATTTCAGGTTCGAAAAAAATTCTAGATGATTTACACGGAGAATTCAGGTCTGGAGAGCTGGTGGCAATATTAGGGCCATCAGGTGCTGGCAAAAGTACTCTCTTAAACTCCCTAGTCGGTTTTGGGTGAGTATATTCATCTATGTATTCATAGAGAATACATAAAATTCAGGTTGAAAAAACAGGAAGACATTCGCCAAAACTGTTATTTCATTTTACAAAACACTATAATCATAATATACAATATTTTGACCTCAAATCATAATATAAAATTATGATTTTATAAAATCATAATATAAAAAATTATGACCATTGAGGAAAAAACTGTTTTTTTATTCTACAAAACACTATAATCATAATATATAATTTTGACCTCAAATCATTATATACAATTATGATTTTATAAAATCATAATATAAAAAATGATGACCATGGAGGAAAATCTAGGCTAAGCCAGTCCTCTCCAAAAATTTTGATTAAATGTTGATGTTGTCCAAAGTACCGTATTAGAAGGTTATGATTTAAAACATGATTTAAAATAGACAGTCTAGAGGTTATGGAGTCACTTTTTGCTATCGAATAGAACGACTAGCAGTCAAATTTCGTCGATGAATGAATTTATTCACTTTACTGTGACAACGAGATGTTTCGCCAGGTCCGTCATCTTCATGGTTGTACTCATAGACAAGTAGAAAGTTTGGATGGCAATTTTTGCAACAAAAGCTAAGAAGAACTGATGTGCGTACAGAATAAAAAATTCAAAATTCAAATATATTCTTCATTCTATACAAAATACAGGGTACATTGTAATACAGATTATGTTTATTGGAATACCCCTACAAGACTATTCGTCTGAGTGTAGGGGGTGGGGTCCTGTTACAGTGGGTAGCCAATAGTCTATTCATAATATTATATACTTGGATGGAACAGAAAATAGTTTCATCCATTCTAGGTATGGATATCGAATATTCTAGGTAACTTATCGAATGTTTTATTAGAATGGAAAATACAAGAGATAAGAATGTACTATATAAAATTCACACTCACATTTGTTGGATAAAGAATGCATATGTTTAACTTTGCAATGGATGTTTTAAGAATGGAAAATACAAGAGAGTACTCTGAAAAATTGAAACTCAAATTTATTGATGTTGCTTTCCATGACGAAACACTATATCATAACTTTTCTGTAGTTCAGACATTGTGTTACTTGTAATTTATTAAAACTACATAATTTATTCAAATTTATTGGATATAGAATACATCTTACACTTTTCAATACGGCACTACAAGACAACAGCAGGTTCCATAACGTTTAGGTAGGGGTCCAACCAGTAAGTTAATTTACAAAGTAAAGTGGATGAGGAATATATGTCTTGTTCCATTATTAGAGGAGTAATTTTCAGGGTAATATATTGTAAAAATGTACCTGAAAATAAAATGAATTTGAATTTGAAAGTGGCGTTTTGCGCTGCACACAAGGTAATCTGAATTTCTATTACTATATTGATTATTGAACATAATGGACATAAGTCATTTTAAGTTATGGACATTATAAGTTATTTATAACATAAGTTATAAATTGAGAGTAAATTACTAGGAAACTATTCATTTGATGCTGCTTTACATGACAAAACAATCTATAATAACTTTGTTGTATCTTAGACACTGTGCTTCATTTGTAAATATTTGAAAAAACACTTACTTTTCTTGGCGAGTTGAGGAATGCATTTTACTCATGAGGAGGAGCTTCATCAGCCTGTGGCTGATGGCCAAGATAAGGGAGTGTTTTTTTAAATATTTACAAATTCCACACAGTGTCTAAAGTACAACAAAGTAAAACTATTTACCATTATAAATTTCTTCCCCACTGACCATCTACAGAAATAGAAATAGATTTTTTTCTTTATTGACATAAGACATTTAACAAAATGTATGGTCAATCGTCATAAATATTATGCAAAATTTCAAGCATTTGGTACCGTATATGGAACATTCAATGAAATAAATGTATTGAAAAAATTTCATTTATTCTTTTAAAGATTCATTTATTATTTGAAATACAATCCAAGATTCTCATTATTCAAACATCATATAATTTTCAATTCTATTTTTATCGATGTGACTGAAATTTTGTTTGTGTATTTTATTTCTGGTTCAGAATTTTTCCTTATAATTCAATATTTTAAAGTTCTGAGAGTTTATTAAATGTAATCATTCTATTATATTCGGTTGTTATTCAAATCAAATTTGAAGTTTCTGGTTTATTTATTTCTGGACTGAAAAGTGGACTCAAATCAATTCAATCAATCAGAATCAATCATTCAGAATTACACAACTTTCAGAAGAGTACCACAGGCTTACGCCCAAAACGGTTCCAATTCTAATTTATACAACAGTCCAAATGTAGCTATAGGTTATGTCTATGTGTCACTCATTCTCAAGTGGATAGCATAATCTACAATTTCTATTCATTCATAATTCTACCTTCATTGTATTATCATTCATCCCATCATCATCACCTAGGCTTAAAATACTTCTAGAAAGTCGCCTTTATAAAATAATAAATAAATGGCAATCGTCATCTCGTCATACCGGTACAAAGAAATTAAAATCCACTGGCGGATGCTAAAGTTCACAATCTACGTTGTATGGACGTAATGCTTTGAACGTGATCAGCTACATTTTATATTTTTTCCGATTTCATGAATAAGAACACTTGTTGGAATGTTGTGTGGTTGTAAGTTACTTCTGTTTGTTTGCAAAGCATTCTATTAAATAATATTGTGGGCTGTGAATAAGCAATACTCGGATTTTGTTTCTAGTCTCCATCAAGGTTGAATGGTAAAGAGGACTGATAAGTCCTAACTCCGCCCAATTAAGAATATTTTAATTTCCCCTCTCTCTAAATTTATTTGATAGTTTTGGTTTCTTAAGACAGATAGTTTCAGTAGATAAATAAATGCCTTTACTTCTACACATAAAAAACATTACAATAAATGGTGTGGGTTCTGGGCGAAGATGAGAAAATATGAGAGGCTCCCTTTTCCACTCAACGCATAAAAATTTAAAAATAAAATTAAATAGTGAATGTTTCAATAAACCCCTGAGAGATACAATGCTGCACACTTTGTATGAGTGGACAAGTAATAAACACTAATAAGTCATGATGAATTATTTAGGCTAT
The DNA here is from genome assembly GCF_014356525.2 of Nilaparvata lugens. Classification (NCBI taxonomy): domain Eukaryota; kingdom Metazoa; phylum Arthropoda; class Insecta; order Hemiptera; family Delphacidae; genus Nilaparvata; species Nilaparvata lugens. Next base: position 67,026,178 of record NC_052508.1, on the reverse strand, counting down.
CTTCTTAAAACCTGAAGATGATAGAACACTAAACTAGTTGTTATGATTTGTATTTTTATCTATTATTTTATTAATTTCAAAAGAGTTACTATAATTATTCTACTTTATTAATATTTAGGCTTTATACGGTCAGGTATTTCATAAATATATTAAATAAATTCCATAAAGGCGCAATAATATAAATAAGTTCTCTTAATAATTTCAAACTTTATAACATAGAAACTTAGGAAGTCAACCTGCAAATTTTTAATGAGAAAACATAAAGAACACAATATATCTTATAAACTTGAGTGTTAATAGGAAATTAAATTGGGTAATACCGCGAGGCAGAACATCCAAAAGGATCTCTCTGCCGATTAAAGCCATATGAATAAATAAATAGAGAATTAGATGAGTGATGAAGATAATGATATAAGATGAATAAGAGATGAATAAATAGTCAGTATAAATTATTTAAACCAGTTTGGAATTATCACTGAATAAATAAGAATAAGAAGTGTATTTTTCAATCGCATTGTGTAATATTGAAGTTTATCTCATCAACTAAATCATTACTTATTAGAAGCCACATGACAAAGGCCACTTCGATCTCTTTAACCCTTTCTATCCCACTGTTGTTCCTGAACAACATGACTTTCTATGATGTCTATTGGATCAGTGATTGAATGAATCTGCCATCTACTGGCCTTGTTTGAAAGCTACATTATTCTATTTTAGTATTATACCACTAGAGACCACTCAAATGCAGTCTAATTTCTCAAAAAGCAGCTGTCATATCCAATTGTACCAACACTTCAATGTGACAATTTTCTTCGGTTTTTATAATTTTTATAAAATTCTAAAGAACTGAAAATAAGAATAAAAAATATCCATATAATTGTTTATTATTTCATGATGAAATATCAGTCATAGGAATAGAAACTTGAACAAAAATATCATTTATATTCAAAATTTTATGTCTGTTGTTTTAGAACAACATTGGGCCGTTAGAGGAGTCACATGTGAGGAGACTTTGAGGTTATGTTATTGTGTTTCTCTCAGTTTTCAAACGCGTTCGTGGAGTTATTGTTTATTGAATTATTGTGGATGATTGTTTTTCGTTATAATGTACAAAATCTTGGATAATGAAGATTTAGACAAACTCATGAATCTTCCTGAAGATGAGTTGAATAGTTTTTTAGAAATCAAGATACCGGACAGTAATATTATTGCTGATCCTCTACAAGAGAATGTACAGGTAAGATTCTCTCCAATTTATTTTCAAAAGTCTGTTTTACCTGTGCAATCTAAATCATTACCTGAGTCAGCAGTCCTGTATTACAGGACTCATTGATATGAAAGCAATAGCCTAAAGCTACGTTTACACTATATGTAGTTGTACACTATAGTACATTATACATACATTATAGTAGTGTACACTATATGTAGCTGGGGAGCTATATGAAATTTGAGCTACATATAGCTCTGCTATAAGGAGATCTATGCAAATTTCATGTAGCAGAGCTACATATAGTTTGGAATAAACCACTATTCACTGCTTAGTTATCCCAACCAGATGCCAAAGAAGAATGTATGTAGTTCTTGCAGCAGCCACTGCTTTCGGCGAAGCTACTGTGATGCTTTCAGCACAGAGAAGAGAGAGAATATATTGGATAATTTTGTAAATTTTGGATAGCTCATTTTCTGCTATATAGCTGAGAAAATAGGCTCAACTGCTATATAGCATATCTCCAAAGTCACTCTTTGAACTTGTAGCAGAGCTTTATAGCTCTGCTACATAGTGTAACCTAGCTTCATAATTCCCTTTTTCTCCAGACACTGGAAGAAATATTGGGATTATTTTGCAAAACAAGGAAGCTGTGTAAGACTGGGTACACCAAGGTGTGTTGCACAAAATGTGGAGTACGTCTTTGCTCAGTCCCAAACAGAATGTGCTTCAATGATTACGATAGATAAAATAAAAAAATCCAATAGGCTACAAGGAACAACTTGTTCTACAAAAATAGTAAATATGATAAAGTAGTAGATGTAAGTAGATGTAGTAAAGTATTAAATTTATAATATGATAAACCCCAATTTCCAGTTTTTAGCTTGTTTCATATTATGTAAGTATGTACCAGTTGGATATGAACATAATAAATAAGTTAGTAACCAAAATATAGTTTTAAAAAAGTAGGAAATTTATGAGTTTTAGAACCTTATTTTCAGTTTCAATTTCACGTTTTTATATTATGTAAATATGTATCAGTTATGAATATAATAAATAAGTTAGTCACCAAAATCTGGTTCTGTGTATCACATTTTTGAGAATCCATTTTACTACTCTTGAGAATTTTATTATATGACTTTCATTGTTATAATGTTGAAATCAAGAAAAAAATATTGATTAGGAATGATTCCATAATGAAATCATTCACCTTTCCTTGAATAAAGCATGATGAAAGTACCATTGATTTTTCTAATGCAAAACCAAAAATTTTACTATACGTATTTGAAATGACCCAAATGTCCCAATGTTGTTTTAAAACAACAAACCCCTAGGGGCCCCTGGAGGGTGAGAAAAATTTGGGGAAAATTATTTTCTCATTTTTGAGAGTGTTTTGAAACATAAAAACACCAGAATAATTTTTTCATCTTGTTTTTTCATAAATTGGGATAGAAAGGGTTAATGTACATCAGAATACAATGTACCTGTATTATACATTGGTCCTGATACATTGGTCCTCTTTAGATTCTCAGACCGCACAATATTATTTCATTCCCCATTCACTTTATTAATATCAGAATAATTAATAGAATGGATAGAATCTTCATTGCAGCAATATCTGAGGTCTTCAGATACAATACAAGTGTCAAATATATACAACATGATACAAAATACAAATATATTACATCAGTAAGTTACACTATCAGTAACCTATGATAATATGTCACCTGATTTTCAACTCATAACCGAATATTCCTAGCTAATGTATGAAAATCTTCAATCTTGTTTAAAGGGTTAGCTGCTAAGAAACGATTCATATGATTTTTAAAAGTTCCATACTTTTTGGCATACGTTTTATACTTATTGGCTCTCCAAAAGTAGACTACTTTCGTCGCATTTTTGTGCGTTTCACCCCTTTCACCTTAGAATCGTTCTAAATCTTCTACAGTACATCATGGAAACAAATTAAAATATTTAAAAATGCAATAAATACGGTACAGAAACAAATGGACTTATTGATCTGAGATTACGGTACCTATGTGAATTATCAGTTACTAATCATTGTTATGTACCATGAAACCTAGAATACATTAGTATTGAGTGATTGAATTACAAAAGAGCTAGGAAAAGCATGTTTGTTTATGAATGAGAGAGCAACAGGTATTCGATGTGCATGCTCTTACAAAATCGAGCATTCTGAAAGATCCAGTCATCAAAAAGTATTGAAACTCCAGAAAAAACAAGGATATATCGATTGGACTTGAAAGTAATGCCCTTTTTGAGAAAAAAGATACAAAGTTAATCAATTTAACATTAAAAAGATAGAAAGTATAGATTTTTAGTCACACCAACCAGCTGTTTTGGACTTGTTACTGCACATCTTTTTATGAACACTATTACCTTGTATCTTAGGTACATTGTTATGCCAGCTGAATATTTACCAGCTGAATTTTTTTACAGAAATGAAGGAATGACGGGAACAATATTGGTGAACAATCAGCTGATGGATGCCAGTTCGTTTCGCAAGCTAAGCTGCTACATCATGCAGAAGGGCGAGCTTCTCCCTTATCTGACAGTAGGTGAGGCCATGATGGTTTCAGCCAATCTTAAACTGGGAGCTTCAGTCAACAACAGGGAGAAAAAAGTTATTGTAAGTTTTCAGAGATTTCATATAAAAAATGATCGGTTAGTCATTATTTCATCACGTTTATAATATGATAGTACCAGTAAAAATAATTTAATGAAAGAATTTACTTGACTAGAGTTTTTAGCAGGGGCGCAATTTAGGGGTGGCAGGGGGGGGGCATAGGCCCTACCCCAAGGATCAGATAAATAATGAAAATGCGGGTTCATCTACACGAATCCTTAAAATCTCATACTGATTTAATACTTTTTTTAAACAGCAGTAGTATAATTCCTTCTACAGTATCAACAATGTAGCAAAATTTCCTTGAAAGTATGGATACGGGTACGGAATGATAAAGAATATATTTTTCTCTGTGGTATAGTTGAAGCTTGAAAATATAGAATGGGTACAATTATTGATCAGGGCACAATAAGTGAGTTATTACATAAATTTCAACTAGAGAAATAACAAATTGTAAGATGTCACAGTGAAAAGCAAAAGAACGGGCACAATCAGACAATCAAAAATGTATGTACAGAGTTGGTGAGAATTATGGGAACAGCTTAATGTTTCTTTAGCTTTCCAACTGAAAGTTATTTCCCAATTAGAATATGATTCTCAATAAAATTGTTATTGTAAAAGAAAAATGTATCTGTTTCCATGATTTTTAAGAAATCTGTTTTAGTGTATTCCTACTTTAGGGCCTCTCTTGTAGGCCTATATTTCTAATAAATATTTCATGATTTAATAACCAATAATGTATATATGTTTGTATTGATACTTCAACCATATTTGTATAAAACTGGAAAAAATGAAGCATTCAATAACATCTTCGAATGTAACATTTATGGGGGAAAGCTCAGGACCCTCTATCCTTTGGGGTATTCCTTCCCACCCCTCATACCTCTTGGTTTTTGCCCCCCCCCCCCTAACAATTTGGTGAAATGGCGCCACTGGTTTTAAGAAAAATATGCTGAGATGTCAAATGTGTTTCTTTCCCTTATGCTGTGAAATGATCCTTTTCAGATAGATGAGATTCTTACAGCTATGGGACTTAACCACTGTACGGAGACTCGATGCAAGAATCTGTCGGGTGGTCAGAAAAAGAGACTGCTTGTAGCTGTGGAGCTTGTGGACAATCCACCTGTCATGTTCCTGGATGAGCCAACAAGGTACAAACCAAACTTAATCTTATAATATGTATCATATAAATATCTACTTCTTTGAATCAACTACTCCCCATCCATTAGTAGGCTACATTCCACACTTATTAGAAGGGAGCTAAATTCCAGAAGGCCAGCGATCAGAATGACAGAGCAATTAAGGCTGTGCAAAGGCTAAAAATAAACTCTCTACCGGTGATATTTTTCAAAGTTTTTCGATTTGTATATCATCAAGCTATCCAAATGAAGAAGTTTTCTCAGAAAAACATTTTTTTCTGATCATGACTTTTTGAGACATGAGCGCCTAAAGTTTAAATGTTTGGGACAGAATTTCAAGTACGTTAAGAGATAAATCCATGAGATTCAGAGGATAAATTCTTCACAGTATTGTTGATTGAATAAGACAAAAATCTTTTGAAAATATCAATTTTCGTGAAAGTTATTCAATTACCCAAGAATGACAAAAAAAAACTCAACTGAAAGTTATTTTTGGTCATTTTTAGTGAATTGAATAACGACTCTTTCTCAGAAATCAATACTTTCAGGAAATTTTTGTTTTATTTAATCAAAATTACCATGAAGAATTCATTCTTTGAATCTCATGAATCTATCTCCTACCGAATTTGAAATGTTCTGTCCCAAAAATGTAAACTTTAGGCGCTCATATCTCGAAAAGTAATGATTGGGAGAAAGATGTTTTCCTGAGAAGACTTTTCCATTTTTATAGCTTGATGATATACATATCGAAAACCTTTGAAAAATATCACCAGTAGGAAGTTTATTTTTAGTCTTTGCACAGCCTTAATTCGTAGATTAGTTAATTAGTGATTGCATATTAGTTCAAATGCCTGCAGAAAGGATTTCCTTGAAGATTCTGAACTACCACCCGAAAGGGAAAAGAGATATAGGTAGACCTAGAAAAAGATGGCAATAGAAAACATAATACGTGATAGCTGCTAAAAATTTTCAGTTTCATTATAGATTTACTGTATGAGATTGTAAAAATAACAATTTTAATTTTAGATTTACTGTGTGCTGTAATAGATTTGATCTGTACTGTTGTGAGTCGGAACAGGCAAGAGCCTAATCCTTGATGTAAAGAAGAAGAAGAAGATATTAGTTCGATGATTATACAGCTAAAAAAAAGTGCGAGATAAATTACTTTTAACATGAAGAGGAGAAACCCATTTCTCCCTCCACAGTTTGTAGCATAGACACAGACGGACATCCTGCGCACAATTGGATGCGCCGTGTCATTTTGCTTCATGTTCTTGTGATGAAAAAATCTCTGTAACATACACAAACCAATATACCTGCTGACCAGTACACTACTTGGAACATTGCCAGCAATAGATGGAGGGGAGTGTTGCCGCGTCGCGTTACAATGCTCTCTCACTCAGACACAAAAGAAGGAGAATGCTGCTAGGTAGTGGGAGTGATTAGTGGAGGATAGAGCATCGGACCACTCCGTCTTCGAGAAAGAGCCGTGTTAAAAGTAATTTATCTCGCACTTTAATTTGTGATTACATTTTGGTTCAACAATTAATTGTTGTTACAGTGTCCAGGACTTCTGAAAATTATGTCCCTTTCCTGTATTCAATCGCAAATGAGAATTCGATGATTAGTTAATTAGTGATTAGATATTAGTTCGTTGATTATATATGGTTAATTTTTGATTAATGATTGTTTAGTTAATTAGTGATTAATTGTTGACAGTGGCCTGGACAGCTCGTCGAGTGTGCAATGCGTCGCGCTGCTGAAATTGCTGGCTCAAGGAGGCCGAACAATAGTGTGCACCATACATCAGCCGAACGCGCGCACATTCGAGATGTTCGACCAGTTGTACGTGCTTGCACCGGGCCACTGCATCTATGAGGGCCCTGTACGCTCGTTGGTGCCCTTCCTCGCTAGTCATAGCCTCATCTGTCCCAGCTACCATAATCCGGCAGATTTCGGTGAGTAGGCTACAACCTAAATTCAAATATTCTTTATTCCATGAAAAATACAAATGAGAATGTGCAACACCAGCACGAAACGGTTGTCGCCACACCAAAGAATGTGAGTGTTTTCTCACTTTGAAGTTATCAGAATACAATAGTAATAATATTAGTGGAAGCCAGATGGATAACCAACAACGGAAAATAGAAAGGCTACATTGCAATAGGTACCTAAATTCAAATATTCTTTATTCCATGAAAAATACAAATGAGAATGTGCAACACCAGCACGAAACGGTTGTCGCCACACCAAAGAATGTGAGTGGTTTTTCACTTTGAAGTTATCTAAGAATACAATAGTAATAATGATAGTGAAAACAAGATGGGTAACCAACAACGGAAAATAGAAAGGCTACATTGCAATACCTAAATTCAAATATTCTTTATTCCATGAAAAATACAAATGAGAATGTGCAACACCAGCACGAAACGGTTGTCGCCACACCAAAGAATGTGAGTGTTTTTTCACTTTGAAGCTATCATAATACAATAGTAATAATATTAGTGGAAGCCAGATGGATAACCAACAACTAGCCTAATAATAATAGTGAAAACAAGATGGATAACCAACAACGGAAAATACAACGGCTACATTGCAATGTAGAACATATTTCACTGGAATAGGTACTCCTATTGGGTTTAGGTTTATTCACCCCTACACTCAGACGAATAGTCTTGTATATAGTGAGGTCCACGTTATAATGGCAGTGTTTGATTAGCAATGGTATTGCTATCCTTGTCTTTCATTAAGGCTGTGATATTTTTCAAAGCTTTGATCTAGTAGAACAAAAATTTTCTGAAACTATCAATTTTTTAAGACTAAAAATAACCAAAAATAACTTGAGTTATTTTTGGTAAATTGAATAACTTTTCCAAAGTAGAGTAGAGTAGAGTACATGATATTTTAAAGTAAGTTCTGTTCACTAAACAACACACTTTACCTACTATTCTCAATTGTAGTGAAAACAGTTACTCGACCAAGTAAGTAGAGTAGAATTAGCTCGGTAGAGTTAGTATGCCAGTTACTCGACCACCAACTCTTCTAATGAAAACCAGTCTATAAGTGATAAGAAAGAGACATAGAGGTCGCGGCCGAGATAGAGCTACTACTGTACTCCAATGTAACACAAATAAAACATGTCGTGTTATATGGGGAACCTCCGTATTTTAAGGCTGTGCAAAGGCTAAAAATAAATTTGCTACTGGTGATATTTTTCAGAGTTTTTCTATTTGTATATCAAAAAAGCTATCAAAATGAAGAAGTTTTCTCAGGAAACTTTTTTTTCGATCTTTACTTTTTGAGATATGAGCGCCTAAAGTTTAAATTTTTGGGACAGAACATTTCAAATTCGGTGAGAGATAAATCTATGAGATTTAGATAATGAATTCTTCATGGTATTGTTGATTGAATAAAACAAAAATGTTTCTAAAATATCGATTTTTGAGAAAGTTATTGAATTTACTAAAAACTTTTAGTTGAGTTATTATTTTTGGTAAATTTTGAATACAGTAACTTTCTCAAAAATTGATATTTTCAGAAAATTTTTGTTCCATTTAATCAACAATACTATGAAGAATTCGTTATCTAAATCTCATAGATTTATCTCTCACCGAATTTGAAATGTTCTGTCCCAAAAATTTAAACTTTAGGCTCTCATATCTCAAAAAATAAAGATAAAAAAAATGTTTTTCTGAGAAAACTTTTTCATTTTGATAGCTTGATGATATACAAATAGAAAAACTTTGAGAAATATTACCAGTAGAACGTTTATTTTTAGCCTTTGCACAGCCTTAAGGCTAGGCACACACCAGTTAGTCAACACAAGACACGACATGATCAGACAGTCACAATACTTCACATAGGTAGTTTCTTATGAGAATATATGTCTAATTATTGCAAACCAAGACCAATATTATGCCACTATACGCTACTACTACTATTCTTGACTCCCTTTGAATAGTCTCTATTCATGATAATATTAACTATTAAAATCATTTATCATATTTTACCAGCAATAAATTTAAATTGAGGTGATCGAAATGAAAACAATATTGTCAGTTCCACATAATTTTTTGAGCCAAACTCAAGTTTCAATGCACTGATGCATCAACTTAATTGGTCTTTTTTAGTTAGTTCAATCAAATGATTAGGTTATTTGGTTATTCTAACCAAAAAGGACCACTGAAAATGATGACTTAGTGCATTGAAACTTAAGTTTTGGCTCAAATAAATTATGTGGAACTGACAACATCGTTTTCATTCCACCTTAATATGGAGAAATTTCACAATATCTCTGTTCATAGTGTAAATTTAAATTTAGTTATTCGTCCATTTTTTAGTTATTGAAGTTGCTATGGGACAACATGGACCGGTACAGCCGATTCTTACCAAAGAGATAAAAAGGCACATGAAGGAGAAATTCAAGGAGGAGGAGAACAGAATATCTGACAAGATCAACGAAATTGATCAGCCAAACAATAAAAATTCTATTTCAGGTGAGCTATTTCACTCTTACATTCAACCTATCCTTCTTCATCATATGTTTCTTCCTTCATCATAACTTTCTTTCACTTTTTTATTACTGTATTATTATTATTTAATTTGTTTCAACAATGTTCTCCATTCTTCATCATTTGTATCTTTATATTTTTCAATAATTGTAATGAGTTCATGCTTTTTTTGTCTTACTTTTATATTTTCCAATTATTTTACTTATTATTTCTCCTTTTGTACATTTAGAATAATATCTTTCATTTATTAATTTATTATCATTTTGTAATTTCGCAATGTTGTAATGTTATAAATGCAATAGGTTTTTCAAGACCTGGCATGTGATAAGTAAATCAATCAATCAATCCAGTAGTGTACTATGACTATTTTCATTTCTATTACATTATTTAATACCTATAATTCAATTAAAACACAAGAATATTGTCAAATATCATGAAATTCCTTACTAATCATGTTTCATTATCAACCATGAACATAATAAATCTATTCAAAAAAGGACAAATAATCTAAAAAATTAATAATAATAAAAATATTCAAATAATCTATTCAAATACCTTACTCTTATCACTTTGTAATACATGTGGAAGATGTATGTGAAGAAGATGCTGAGTTTTTTGTGTAGTTGAGAAGTTGATATTGTGGTAATTATCCATATTGAATGAAAAAGGCTAAGAAATTATTGTCAAAAACCACAGATTTATTGATACTTAGAAATAAGTGATGAGTTATTACATTATTACTTCATTCAAGATGCTGAGTTTTGAAAATTACCAGTAAAATTAAGGATTTTTTTTTTGAGTGCTGACTCTTATCTTTGTTTCAATAGAATGTTTGCCATCTATCTTTCTTTCTTTCTCTCTTCCTTTCACCCTTCTTCCACTTATTGATCATCTTCTTTTATTCTTACATAATTGCTTACTTCAACTTTTGTAAGTTCTTAATTACTCGTATTGAATTGTATTGGCAACTCTCACCTGTGCACAGGATTTTCCTTGCAGGTCATTGGTTTCTTATATTCTTGCTGAACTTTTTTTTGTATATGATGTCTTGTATTTGAAGAACCGATAAATAATTTTGAATTAAATTGAATTTACATATTCAATCAATGATATTGCAGGTGTAAGATATAGAATATCTAGACATCTCCAAGGAATTGATATTTACATATTTGAGCAATAACTGTTTCTCGATAATCATTAATTGCAGATTAGAGATTATTGGAATATTATCCTGTGAGCATTTTATTATTTTAGTGATAATAATATGAAATATTCCTTCTATGTTTGGTTTTGTAGCATCTAAATTTAAAAATCTACTTTGTGGAAATAATTAAGCACTGAAAATTTTGTAAAGTGAACAACTACAAGAATTAAACTGTTTCTGGCTATGTGTAACCTTATCTAAATTTGGGAAAGGAATAGCACAAGGTTATACCTTATTTTTTCTCTCCCTATCGTTTCGATGATGTACTTATATTGTATGAATCAATAAATCTCTTTGATCTATTTCCAAGAAATGAATTTACAGATTTCATCAATGATGTTTTAGGTGAAAGATTTAGAGTATTATCGAGTGAGCTTGAGCTATCTCCAAAAGATGAGAATTCGTTCAATCGCCTTAGGAGCGATGGGGAGTTTGATGTTTGTGAGAGACCATCAGCTTTATTTCAATTCTATATTCTATTGAAAAGGACATTCACCTCAACTTCCAGAGATCTTGTGAGTAGTATCAGAAATTAAACAGTGAATTATTTTAGTCTGCCTCCAACTTCTTTCACAGAAAAGTCCAGAATATGGTAAATATCTAAAAAATATGAATTTGTGATATTATAAAAACAGTGTTGGAACTAACTTATAGTTTGATTCACGTTATAATGTTAGTGGAGAAAGATAGGGGAAAAACGTTGCCGATCCTCAGTCTTGTCAATGCCTTTTATAGACGGTAGTTGACAGAGGTAGAAGTAAATTCGTATGGCTTTTGTTGGTGGGGAGTCCCTTTCGGGAAGGTCCCACCGCCTGAATATATAATTTAAGCCGTCAATGGGCCTTACGACTGTCATACTTCAGCCGGGACCGACAGTTTAACGTGCCCATCCGATAGAGGTAGAGGAGTTGTAGAGGAGGTGTAGTTGATAGAGGTATATTGAAATAATATTAACTGTTCATTCTCGTTTAAAATAATCAATCATATTCTATTAAGCAAGAAATTATATTTTCGATAATTTCATAATTAAGATGAAATATTTTGTTATTTAATTATTGTAATTCTACATTGTTGAAAGACGATCAGGCAACAGAGGGAAGCGAGAAAAAGAAAGCTATGCGCTTTGTTGAATGATAGACAAGGACAGCAATACCATTGCTAATCAAACACTGCCATTGTAACGTGGACCTCACTATGGACCTTAAGAATGTAGCTTTTTCAACTATCTATATCTGCAGATATAAAAAAGTTCGGAGTTTCTTATCCTAATAGTTGATAATAGTTTATAGATTATTAAATATAATCGTCAATAATCAATCATTCATAGATGAGGTTAGTTAACATGTTCATATACCGTAGGCTACTCTTCACTACCGGTACCGTACCATATACAGTTCTTAGTCTAATATTGAATGCTTGTTTTGGTAAATCATCACCTAGTAACACATTCAACAAAAATAATATTCAATAAAGTTTTATCTTTCAATTTGAATCATTTACCGTGCTCTCCACTACCGTACCGTACCATAATACAGTTCTTAGTCTAATATTGAATGCTTGTTTTGGTAAATCATCACCTCAGTGCACATTCAACAAAAAAATATTCAATAAAGTTTTATCTTCAATTTGAATCATTACCGTACTCTCCACTACCGTACCGTACCATAATACAGTTCTTAGTCTAATATATTGAATGCTTGTTTTGGTAAATCATCACCTAGTGCCACATTCAACAAAAATAATATTCAATAAAGTTTTATCTTTCAATTTGAATCATTACCGTACTCTCCACTACGGTACCGTACCATATACAGTTCTTAGTCTAATATTGAATGCTTGTTTTGGTAAATCATCACCTCAGTACCACATTCAACAAAAATATATTCAATAAAGTTTTATCTTTCATTTGAATCATTTACCGTGCTCTCCACTACCGGTACCGTACCATATACAGTTCTTAGTCTATATATTGAATGCTTGTTTTGGTAAATCATCACCTCAGTACCACATTCAACAAAAACATATTCAATAAAGTTTTATCTTCAATTTGAATCATTTACCGTGCTCTCCACTACCGGTACCGTACCATATACAGTTCTTAGTCTATATATTGAATGCTTGTTTTGGTAAATCATCACCTAGTGCCACATTCAACAAAAATAATATTCAATAAAGTTTCATCTTTCAATTTGAATCATTTACCGTACTCTCCACTACGGTACCGTACCATATACAGTTCTTAGTCTAATATATTGAATGCTTGTTTTGGTAATCATCACCTCAGTACCACATTCAACAAAAATATATTCAATAAAGTTTTATCTTTCAATTTGAATCATTACCGTACTCTCCACTACCGTACCGTACCATAATACGTTCTTAGTCTAATATATTGAATGCTTGTTTTGGTAAATCATCACCTAGTAACACATTCAACAAAAACAATATTCAATAAAGTTTTATCTTCCAAATTGAATCATATACCGTAGGCTACTCTTCACTACCGGTACCGTACCATAATACGGTTCTTAGTCTAATATATTGAATGCTTGTTTTGGTAATCATCACCTCAGTGCACATTCAACAAAAAAATATTCAATAAAGTTTTATCTTTCAATTTGAATCATTACCGTACTCTCCACTACGGTACCGTACCATAATACAGTTCTTAGTCTAATATATTGAATGCTTGTTTTGGTAAATCATCACCTAGTAACACATTCAACAAAAATATATTCAATAAAGTTTTATCTTCAATTTGAATCATTACCGTACTCTCCACTACCGTACCGTACCATAATACGGTTCTTAGTCTAATATATTGAATGCTTGTTTTGGTAATCATCACCTCAGTGCACATTCAACAAAAATATATTCAATAAAGTTTTATCTTTCAATTTGAATCATTACCGTACTCTCCACTACCGGTACCGTACCATAATACGGTTCTTAGTCTAATATATTGAATGCTTGTTTTGGTAATCATCACCTCAGTGCCACATTCAACAAAAACAATATTCAATAAGTTTTATCTTTCAATTTGAATCATTACCGTACTCTCCACTACGGTACCGTACCATAATACAGTTCTTAGTCTATATATTGAATGCTTGTTTTGGTAAATCATCACCTAGTAACACATTCAACAAAAAAATATTCAATAAAGTTTTATCTTCAATTTGAATCATTACCGTACTCTCCACTACGGTACCGTACCATATACAGTTCTTAGTCTAATATATTGAATGCTGTTTTGGTAAATCATCACCTAGTGCCACATTCAACAAAAATAATATTCAATAAAGTTTTATCTTCCAAATTGAATCATATACCGTAGGCTACTCTTCACTACCGGTACCGTACCATATACAGTTCTTAGTCTATATATTGAATGCTTGTTTTGGTAAATCATCACCTAGTGCCACATTCAACAAAAATATATTCAATAAAGTTTTATCTTCCAAATTGAATCATATACCGTAGGCTACTCTTCACTACCGGTACCGTACCATATACAGTTCTTAGTCTAATATTGAATGCTTGTTTTGGTAATCATCACCTAGTAACACATTCAACAAAAAAATATTCAATAAAGTTTTATCTTCCAAATTGAATCATATACCGTAGGCTACTCTTCACTACCGGTACCGTACCATATACAGTTCTTAGTCTAATATTGAATGCTTGTTTTGGTAAATCATCACCTCAGTGCCACATTCAACAAAAACAATATTCAATAAAGTTTTATCTTTCAATTTGAATCATTTACCGTGCTCTCCACTACCGGTACCGTACCATAATACAGTTCTTAGTCTAATATATTGAATGCTTGTTTTGGTAAATCATCACCTAGTAACACATTCAACAAAAATAATATTCAATAAAGTTTTATCTTTCAATTTGAATCATTTACCGTGCTCTCCACTACCGGTACCGTACCATAATACAGTTCTTAGTCTAATATATTGAATGCTTGTTTTGGTAAATCATCACCTAGTAACACATTCAACAAAAACAATATTCAATAAAGTTTTATCTTTCAATTTGAATCATTTACCGTGCTCTCCACTACCGGTACCGTACCATAATACGGTTCTTAGTCTAATATATTGAATGCTTGTTTTGGTAAATCATCACCTAGTAACACATTCAACAAAAACAATATTCAATAAAGTTTTATCTTTCAATTTGAATCATTTACCGTACTCTCCACTACCGGTACCGTACCATAATACAGTTCTTAGTCTAATATATTGAATGCTTGTTTTGGTAAATCATCACCTAGTAACACATTCAACAAAAACAATATTCAATAAAGTTTTATCTTTCAATTTGAATCATTTACCGTACTCTCCACTACCGGTACCGTACCATAATACAGTTCTTAGTCTAATATATTGAATGCTTGTTTTGGTAAATCATCACCTCAGTGCCACATTCAACAAAAATAATATTCAATAAAGTTTTATCTTCCAAATTGAATCATATACCGTAGGCTACTCTTCACTACCGGTACCGTACCATAATACAGTTCTTAGTCTAATATATTGAATGCTTGTTTTGGTAAATCATCACCTCAGTGCCACATTCAACAAAAATAATATTCAATAAAGTTTTATCTTTCAATTTGAATCATTTACCGTACTCTCCACTACCGGTACCGTACCATAATACAGTTCTTAGTCTAATATATTGAATGCTTGTTTTGGTAAATCATCACCTAGTAACACATTCAACAAAAACAATATTCAATAAAGTTTTATCTTTCAATTTGAATCATTTACCGTACTCTCCACTACCGGTACCGTACCATAATACGGTTCTTAGTCTCATATATTTTTGTGAAAAATCTTCATTTATTTTTCTAGTTTTATCTTACTAGTATTTTATGCAACGGTATTATTTAATTGATATTTTCGCATTTGTTCAAACACAGCAACTGACCCAACTGAGATTGGTATCGCATTTTGCGATCGGACTTCTAATTGGCTACCTGTACCTCAACAAAGGCCAGGACGCCAGCAACATCACCAACAATGCTGGCTGTATATTTTTCACAGCCATGTTTCTTATGTTTTCATCCATGATGCCCACTATTCTAACATGTAAGTACAGTAACTTATTGAACAGTTAAATTTATTTAAAGCCTCAAATATTTTGATACAATTTTCTGATTTTAATAAATTCAATTTCTAAAATGTCCACCCAAGGAAATTCCTGTGAATTGCAAAATTATCATGTTATTGATGAACAATCAACAATTCAGATTATAGTCAATTTCCATTAAAAGTAGCCTCAGAGACTGACCTTTAATTTTCATTTCACTATGAATCCTCTGGTAAAATTCAAATTTTCGTCAAATTTAATAGAAAAGGATGTTTTTGTCGGCTGGTTGATCTCTTTACGGCTCACTCCTGAACTGTACAATTCATCAACAATTGAGTTCAAACTACTAACAGGAGGCGAAATATATTATCTTCAATTGTTAAATATCATGGAAATTGTTTCATTGTTTCATCTTTTAAAATTGAGTTAATTAATAATTTAATTGAGTAATATAATTCATTTATTATAACTTCTAATCCAACAATTAAAATTATTATACATTCTCTACAACAATTAAGTTGGGTACCGTATTTATTTATTTTGTTTATCTTTTTTTTACAATGGAGCACAGATTGGGGGAGAAAAACTAAGAATACCTTGTACTATTTCTCTCCCAAATTTAGGTAACATTAAAAGTGCAAATGTGGTTGTGTCTTCTAGATTTCCACAAAATTTTCTGTCCAAAAATATTTTTACAAACCATTTTTTGGAATTTAGATGTTCCAAATATCAAAATAATAATAACACTCAGTTACTTTTAAAATAGAGAATATTGAATAATAACGAATAATTAATCTAATGCATAATCTAATGGTATAATGAATGATAACGGTTTTTTTTCATTGAAATAAAAATAAGAATTATAATAATAATAATAATAATAATAATAATATAGGCTAATAATAATAATTTATAATAAAAAGATTCAAATACCTCACTCTAATCACTTTGTAATACATGAGTGGAAGATGTATGTGAAGAAGATGTTGAGTTTTAAAAATTAGGTACCAGTTAAATTGAGGACATATACTTTTTGAGTGACTCTTTGTCTTTGTTTCAATAGTATGTTTGCCATCTCTCTTTCTTTTTCTTTTCTCCCTTTCTCTCTTAATTAATAATTAAGAATTATTAAAATGAGCAATAATAACATGCTATAAGCTAACTAAGGTATAATTGGATAATACATAATTTTCTAATATTTTTTTTCTGTAATTTTATTTTTTGTACGTTACTGAACTAACTAGAATGCCTCTGGTATTTTTTATATTTTCCATGAGACTATATAAAAGCTACATTAGGACATTAATATATACTATAAACCTATTATGGATGTATAATACATAGGGTGATTATAAAAGGACTTCACAACTTTGAAAGCACATAAATATTTATTGAAATTACTTACAGAATTGAGAAAGGTGTCATTTTGTTACAAAACACTTCAAGTTTAAGGTGTGGTTGTTATTTTGGTTTGATGTGACAGCCGTTGGTAATGTGACATACATCCCACCGATAATCGATTTCTCATTGCCACACTCGTACCAGACAGCATATCAGGCGTAACTTGTGCAACCGCACATAAACCTCATCCTTAATGAAATCCTATAGGAAGAAATCCATCGGTGTTAAATCCGGTGAGCGAGGTGGCCTTGCAATTGGCCCTGCATGGAAAATCCAGCGAAGTTGAAAGCGAATGTCTAGAAAATCCCAAACTTCTCCGTGGATATGAGGTGGTGCACCGGCATGCTGAACAAGATGAACAAGTGTCCTACTTTTATTTTTACCATGACGGTAAATAAACATGATGGTGATTAATAAATATATTAACTACTAAATCCTGGTGAAAATTTTGATGTGTTTACCTGTTATTTCAGTTTAAATTATTATGTGTTTTCACTATTCACAGTTCCATTGGAGATGACAGTCTATAAAAGAGAGCATCTGAACAATTGGTACTCACTTGGCCCATTATATTTGGCGAAAACTTTGGCTGACATTCCATTCCAGGTTGGTAGTAGAATACATTGTCTCCATGTGATATTCCCGTTGAACTTCCAGTATTGATCAAATGAGAAGCATCCATATATTTCTAGCTTCTAATGAGATTTAATTAAAATTTCACATTTCTCAGCTCTCAATCTTGGCTACAGACTACTCTTTATTGAATAAATAATTAAAAGAATATAGAAATGCAATGTATTTGGTTTTGAAAAGGACGAGGAATAGAGTCTTCTGTTAATAACAAATATAATAATATAATTATTATTAAACGAGAATCCAAATTAAATGCTGTAAATCACCCCGAAGACTTCAGCTACTGCAAATATTGAGAACAGGGTAAACAGCTGGATGAAAATTCGATGAGCGCTACTATTCAAAAATTATTTTTCCTACAGTTACGTTGAAAAGTGGCCATTGCTGCACTGATTACAGAACGCAAAGAATCACTTTTCCGCTCTAGTGCGGGAAAAATTTTTTTGCACTCCAGATTTGCAACATGGCAACGCAAAATACTTAGTAGGTTATATGGAGCAACAGTGCAGCAAAATCAAAATGAAGTTGGTAACAGTGACTGCTGTGGCTGCTATAGTGAGCAGAGGTGCAACGAAGCACAACGCGCTAATTATTAGTATTAGATATTATAACCAAGGACAACGAGGACTTTAGGATTATAGGATTAAGGTTTTTATCAATAATAAAATTACACAGAAAAACATTTGATGGATTTCAGGCAATTTTACCCATAATTACCCACTTTTCATATTCAATGGTAACTGTAGGAAAAACTTAATGTGAAATACGTGCGCAAAGTTCCTCTGCTGCACTCAAGAAACCATTCCGCCCTCGCCTACGGCTCGGGCGTAAACGTTTCTTTCGGTGCAGCAAACTGTCACTTTGAGCACTAGTTGCACAAATAACTATTTTAGTCCGGGAAGATGAATAATTTTTGTATAGTAGCGCTCATCGAACTTCCATTCAGCTGTTTACCCTGTCGTCAATATTTGCAGTAGCTGAAGTCTTCGAGGTGAAGACTACAGCAGCATTTAATTTGGATTTTCGTTTAATAATAATTATTCATTCATAAACATTTGATTAATTGCAATATCTTAGTAAATTTCATCTTTAATATAATATATTATAATAGGTATAACAAAATTAATATAGTAACATTATTGTTGTAGAATCACTGAACCACACTGACTTCAGCAAATAATAGCCTATTGAAAGTTAATATTCCGAAAAGTTTCCATCTGAAACTAATAACCGTATCGAGTTTATGTTTATTGATATTTTCAATCCTATCACCGAATAATGCCAGTGATATTTTCTACAGAGAACGACGAGAAATTTCTGAAAAGTTTGTTTTTTGTCCTGCAAAATTATTTCTTCATGTGAATATGTTCTATTTTAGTGATAATAATGTAAAATATTTCTTCTATGTTTGGTTTTGAAGCATCTAAATGTAAAAATCTACTTTATGAAAATAATTAAGGACTGAACATTTTGTGTTAACAACTACAAGACTCAACCTTTTTTGAACTATGTGTAACCTCATCTGAATTTGGGAGAGGAATAGCACAAGGTTACCTTATTTTTTCTCTCCCAATCATTTTGATGATGTACTCAACTTATTCAATAAAGAATAAAGTATCTATATTCAGGCTAGATCATGCATTGATAATATTGGTATGAGAAAACAGTAAATTAGTATGATAAGGAGTAGCTTCTTCCAAAAATTTAAACTTGAATTCTAGTTTAAACCATCAGCTGACTCAATTCAAACACATTTTAATGAATGCGATCATACTTTGATTAAACGGGTTTATCTAGATGAATTAGTTGGGTTAAACAGTTGAAAGTTAGTTTAATAGTTGAAACAGCTTTGGAAAAAGCAATCGTAGGATGAAATACTGCTATGATTCTCATTCAAATATCATTTTGATGATGTACTCATTGTATTAATCAATAAATAATAAGAACTGAAAACTAGACAATTTCTTATTCTTATGAATTTTATTCAAATTTTACAGGTGGTGTTCACAGTAGTCTATGTGTCAATAGTCTACTATATGACCGATCAGCCACAGGATTTGGAACGGTTCTCAATGTTCTTATTCGTGAGCATTTTACTGTCTTTGGTGGCATCATGTGTTGGCCTTTTGACTGGGACAGCTCTATCAATAGAAGTAAGTAAAATATTGAGATTTTTATATAAAAATGTCGAATATATATATATATATATATATATATATATATATATATATATATATATTATATATATATATATATATACCGACGAGTGTTTCAGAAAGAATGACCCAAATTTAAACAGTTACATTTATTTTGAAAAATGGTGTGTACACAAACAAATTTTACATCAAATTACTCACATAAGTAAAAATTACATACTCAATAAGTAAAAATTACTCATAAAAGTAAAATTGGGTCATTCATTTGAAACAACTGGTACTTTTGCAGCAATTTTTTCTGTTAATAGCATTTACACTCATATAAATACTACTTATTCAGTTTTAAGTATCAAGTTTATGATGAGTTGTATTATAAGTGTTCTATGTGTCCTCGTTTTGAGGCTCGGACGACATCTAGACGGTAGCCAAATTCATCCCAGACTGTTCGCAAGATGTCTTCTCGGACTGTAGCTACTGCATCAGTATCCTGGTTCTTAGCTCCTCGCAATATCCAAGTGCTAAGGGAGGAACAACGATGAATATCGTGTTTACGTTCCTCCCTTAGCACTTGAGGAGATAAAAACCAGGATAACTGATGCAGTAGCTACAGTACGAGAAGACATCTTGCGAACAGTCTGGGATGAATTTGGCTACAGTCCAGATGTCGTCCGTGCCTCAAAAGGAGGGCACATATAGAACTCTTACCGTATGGTTTATGTACAACATTCTTTAAAATAAATATGACTGTTTAAAAATGGGTCATTCATTTGAAACAACTGGTATTTTTGGAGCAATTTTTTCTGTAAAAAGTAAACTCGTATGGCTTTTGTTGGTGGGGAGTCCCTTGCGGGAAGGTTCCACCGCCTGAATATATAATTTAAGCCGTCAATGGGCCTTACGACTGTCATACTTCAGCCGGGACCGACAATTCAACGTGCCCATCCCATAACACGGGAGAGATATGGTTAAAAAACTTTTGGTAATGAGAGGGTTTGAACCCGGGATCTATGTGCTGCTACGCAAGCACTCTATCCACTAGACCACGGATCACTCAGAATTTTTCCTGTTAATAGCATTTACACTCATATAAATACTACTTATACAGTTATACTCATATAACTATAATATACTTACCTATATGTACTATTATACTTATATAACTGTATGTATTGACAACAGAGAGAGTATTTAGAAGAAAATTGGAATTCGATGATGGCACAAAAATGTTAGTCATGGAAAGTGTGGGAATTGAACGTGTATACACATGGCACTCTCAAAATATTCATTATTTTGAAAATATCAAGTGGTAGTTTTCATTTAATACGTACCGTACAGTACGGTACTGTATCTTACTGTTTTGCTGTGGTAACTTGAATGTCCACATCAAATGAACAGCATTTTGACGATGTAATGTTGTTTCAATTTGTGTTTGCAGACAGGCACCTACTTCGGACCAATCTCATGCATTCCCTGCGTCCTGTTCTCCGGCTTTTTTCTGTCACTCGACTCAATTCCGTCCACAATGAAGTGGCTGGGCAGCCTCTCCTATCTGCGCTACGCGTTCGAAGGCTGTATGCTCTCGCTCTACGGCTTCGACAGATCCAAACTCGACTGCTCTGAGGTCTACTGCCACTTCAGAATGCCATCTCAGTTCCTCAAACACCTCGGCATGCGGGATGCCTCCTATTGGTACGACTGTAACATTCTAATCATTTTCGTTGTGGTGCTCAGAACCTTGACCTACTTTGTGCTCAAGTATAAAATCAAGTCTTCCTCGTCATAGACATCGAAATTCCAGTCGATAACACTTTTACGTCAGTAATGGCACTGTGTGTGTATACAGACTTACGCGCCACGAGTACGCGCATTTCTCTTTTCATCAGCTGATGCTATGCTTATTATATCTGTACTTGTACACAAAGACCTTAAAGAGATATAGACCCACAATGCCTATGCCTTCCCAATGATAGCTCTTACTTGAAATTGAAGGCCGCCATTGGGGTATTTTAGCACGAGATATTGTATAAATAATATTTGTAATACTATAGATCACAAAGGCATTGGTGGCATTGGTATGTAATAATCTTATGGGTTGCCCCCTCAATGGCGGATTTCAATTCCAAGTACGACACTAGCGCTGCATGTGAGTCTATGCATCTTTAAGGTCTTTGCTTGTACAGATACAGTGAGATTCATGCCCGGTTGCAAAGTCGTTACATAAAATCAAACATAGCTATGTGAGATATAGCTTAAAATCACTGACATAAATGGTTGGACGTCGCACAGTCGTTTTCAGAAGCCCATTTAGCTATATCTCGAATTAGCATCATACATAAGTCACACTGCAGCTCTATTCACTTCTTTCCGTTCATTTCCGTACATGCTTCTATCCAACTAATGTCTTGTCATCGGGGAAAGTTTCAATCGACATCACTGTGAACAGACCTAAAATACCTCATATAAAATTGATAAACAGTATGGCGACTCTTGGCTTTTGGCAAGATTTCTCACCATATTTAGCGATTTGGAGGTTATAAACAACTTGAAAAAACATAGCGAGAGAAAAAAGAATTTACTTATATAAATGGTTTTTCGTAAACATCTTTAAAAAGAAGCTGTCACAACCTTTAAAATGCATATTGGATTTAACAGCACGACTTCGGGCCCATAACTTAATTGAACGTTTTTAGCTATTGGAGACATATAAATAAGCTCTTTTTGACGACTCTGCAACGAAATCATGTGTCCAATTGGGCGTTTTTAGTTTTATGGGAGCTATAGTTTACTTTGACATCTGTGCAACGAAAAGTGGAGTTATGGCTTCATAAATAAGTTAAATGCCTGATTTTAAATTTATGTGACGACTCTGCAACCGGGCACTAATCAGATATAATAGGAGAACAAGTTGTCGGCCCTACTTCAGAGATCTTGAAATTCTTCCACTTCCAAGCATTCATATTTTTGAAACAATCTGCTTCATAAAAACATATTAAAGAATAATTTAACACAGGTGAAGTATTTCATAGATACTCGACCAGATACAGAAGTAACTTGAGAGGGGATGCGCACTGGAGTAGCATGTATGAACGAGGTGTACAGAGCTCAGGTAGGCCTACTCGAATGTACAACCTGTTGCCATTTCACTTGAAAGAATTATCAGGGAGGAAATTTAAAATTTTATTGAGAAGGGATCTGCTGTAAATTGCCGCATATTCAGAATCCAATAAATATTATAAACCTCAAGTTGGAGGTATGAAAGGATAGCACACATTTTCTTGTGGTATAAATTTGACAAATCAATATACCCCTTTTGTAGGAGGAAGAAATTAAATGAAATGAAATGGAGCGCTGCGTCAGCTGATGGAAAGTAGAATGCGCGTGTTCTTGTCGCACATGCCTGTACTCAGTTTTTGATATCCTCAAAAGGAAAAAAATATTTGCCATAAACTATAGACAATCAGTGATTATATAAATAATATAAATTTTTTCCGTTAGGGATACTCTTGAATATAAATAAAAATATAAATTCAAGTAGCTTATAGCCTTTTTAAAATTGTTCACTTACAACATGTTTCGGTTATATAATGTTATTATAAAGTGATGTTTTATTTATTAAATCACTTTCTGCTTTTAGAAAAAACGACTAGCAGTCAGATATTTTACAATAAATGAATTAATCACTCACTGTGACAACGAGATCTTTCGGCAGGTCCGCCATCTTCTTGGTTGTCATCTGATAACTATATAAATACAAATAAATTTTTTTTTAATATTATTTGAAATTTCAGTTGCCCTAATTCAAGCTTATGTATTTTTTATTTTAATAACCATATATTCTTCAGAAGTACATCTGACTGCTAGTCGTTTTTTCTAAAAGCAAAAAGTGATTTAATAATAAGCAGTTCGTGTTGGAAAACAACATTGAAGAATTTTATTTATTTTCCAATCGCTTGATAATGGCATCATATAGACGAAACATGTATTGTGAGTAAACAATTTTAAAAAGGGCACTTGAATTTCTATTTTTATTCATAATATAAAGATTATTATAATGCCTGTATAAATGTATTGCAATGGTTGTTAATCAGCAAGAATAGTGTATAGACTAAAATACCATCCTTGGCTATGTACCATCCTTGGTTAATCAGGCCAGAATAATATTATCTGTATAATATATTGAGGTGTGAATAACAGACTTAAACTAGGTTCAAACTTAGACTAGGTTCAAACTTAGACTAGGTTCAGACTTGAACTAAGTTCAGATTATAAAGACCATCGTTTAAAAAAACACTATTGAATAGTGAGGCATATCGGGCATATTGCAGTAATATTAAGGCAGATGTTTGTTGAACTGAATTAATTTCAAAATAACTGCCCAAACGCAGTTTAGTATCTATAAATTGTCTTCAACGTAAACAATATGGGAAATTTAGTATTCATATTATATTATATCGAATAAACTGAAATGTCGTCTACCTTGAGTCAGATTTCTACAAGAACTGATGGATTTCGGATAAGTATTCATACAATACTTATTCATACAATACTAAGTATTCATACAATACTTATTCATACAATACTAAGTATTCATACGTCTCATTGAATGAATTTTGTGAACTTTATGGAAACCTTCACATTAGCGGTGTTGGTCATTGTGATAGCTATGATTAAAAATAATAGAATTCAATATTTTCACGGCCACATTGATTTGTATTGAAGTTATAGATTTAATTAGCCAAACTTATAGTATTCCATGTATTCCAATTAGTACCTATGTTTGTGATATATATCAAGTCATAAGAGCACTAAAATATTCAGTCAATAGGCCTAATCATATAGAAACACGTTAAAAATTAAGTTTTCCAATCATTCTACTGTAGGACATAGAAGTGCAACAGTTGATAATTTGATAAAAAATAGAGAAAATTGCCGCTAGAGTAAAAATGGTTGTGACAACACTTTCTTATATTGTTATTATATTACCCCAATATATAATATATAATGTATATTATAGAATACCCCAAATTGTTTAATAAATGTGAGACACTATTAGTTGTAAAATATTACACAATTTTTTTCAAATGAGGTGTCATAATTTTCAAGATATGTTCGTGTAAAATTCTTTATTTTATTGATTCATACAACAAGTGCCTACATCATCAAAATGATAAGGAGAGAAAAAATAAGGTAACCTTGTGCTATTCCTCTCCCAAATTTAGATAAGGTGACAGTTTTTATTTGATGATATGTTTAAAATGATCTAATGATTTTGTCAGTGTAAATATTATCAATAGTGAATTTTTCCAAAAATAGAGTGTATGAATATTGTAGAATTCAAAAAAAAATTTAGAACTTCTAGTTCGTAGAAGGAAAGTCACTCAAGCAGGCCTAACAGGATTTTTTGTCATGCATTATTTTTATTATTGTTTTATTTTAGAAGAATAGGTGGCTCACAGAATAATATCATATGAATAATGCAGTTTATCATGACATATCAAAATTGAAATTTCAAATTTACCCGCATCATAACTTTGATCGAAGTAGTATATAAAATACTGAATAATCTCAATTCAAATTGAAGCAAGACATTCCGTAACAGAAGATCAGCCTGAACCAATAATAAAGTAGCCTAAATTCGTGGCTACGATAAACCTACATGAATCTATATTATAAGCCTAAATTTAAATTGAAGTAAGGCAAGACATTAGAAACAGAAGATATATCATCAGCCTAAAATAATACTCAGCCTGAAACAATTATAATAAAGTGGCCTGTATTCATGGCTAGTATAAACCCTTATGAATCTATAAGTCTAATTCATATGCTTTCCTTAGCATACCGGTATATATTGCTTGACTGTGAAGATTATGATGAAAAATAGAAGTGCTCAAAATATTGCATAAAAATACATGAACCTATTATTTTGTCATGTGTGTTTCTTTATATTATTCATTGTTCATGAATGAATAATCAATTTCTGTTTTCAATTTTGTATGGTTGAGAACTATTTGACAATGACATTTTTGAAATTGGATTTTGACAGAGAATAATGAATTTTATGAAAAGTTATTTTCTTTTTTCGATACTGTAGTATTTTATTATTTTCTCAAAATGTTCAGGGCTACTTATATTAATTTATTTATAGAATAGAATTATAGAACCTATTTTCATTCAATAATATAATAGATTAAAAATACAAATTATAACAACTAGTTTCATTGATCCACTTTCCACACCATCTTCAT
Source organism: Nilaparvata lugens (assembly GCF_014356525.2). Taxonomy (NCBI): domain Eukaryota; kingdom Metazoa; phylum Arthropoda; class Insecta; order Hemiptera; family Delphacidae; genus Nilaparvata; species Nilaparvata lugens. Next base: position 66,999,929 of record NC_052508.1, on the reverse strand, counting down.
GTTTTAAGAAATACATTTAAAATTTATCTATGGTGAAGGTGTGGATCACTGAAACTAGTTGTTTTGTATTTTTATCTATAATTTTATTAATTTCAGAAAAGGGTGCTGTGTAGTTCTATTTTATAAATTATATATTATTACAATATATTTTCTCTATGACAAGCATTTTCTCTTTGCATTATTCTGGGTTTTTGATAATGAAAGAACCATCTTTGTAAATTAATCAATTATCAAAATAAAACAAAGATGTTTCGATCTGATATTTGAGATGATCTGAAAAGCTGTTAATTAGTCTTCCTAAACATCAAATTTCATACTTTATAGTGTTGATTTTGTATTGTATCAGATATCATAGTTTTAATAAATAATTGGAAAACGCTTTTCGTATTTATGATGTAGAATTTTTTATACTTTCAACCAATTATTATGTGAATTGTCACAGAGAGTATTCAGTAGTTATTCAAGATATATAGCACAAGGAATTGAATTTTGCAATAATCAACAAAGATTACAGTTTGTAATAGTAGTTTATGCAACGATTGTATTAAACTAACAATTTGTTGTATTATCAAAGAACCTAGGATAAAATTATAGACGTAGAGATTTTTCAAAATACTGTATCTCACAATTAGTTAATTTTTTGAAATTTTTGTAAATGGAAACGAAATGAACAAGTTAAAGTCATTCACAATTTTCGAAATAGAATAAAAAATTTGAAATGATTATTACTTGAAGGATGAAATTGACACACTGATTAGGTGAAGCAAGAGCTGAATATTTTTGTAGTAGTATAGTGGAATCATCAGTCGAATCAGCTTATATCAGTCCTAAATTGGGTCATAGAAAACTGTTTCCACCGAATTCTTGATACTGATTGGTTCGTGAAGAAGTGTTAAAACCTGTGTTATAATCTTATACACTTTAAAAGTAGAAAACCTTCGTTTAAGTATATTATGAAACCTGTGTTATAAACGTTTAATAGTCTCACAAAACAATTGGTCAAAAGACAGCTATTTGGCATTAATTGTAAAACTGTAATTCCTGTATATTCCAGAAAAATAGTTTTATATAGATAATACAATTCAATGGAATCGTGTTTTTAGTGTGGTATGGATTTGGATGAAGAAATGTTTCAAAATGACATTTTCTTTACAGCCAAAACATGTTATATCAATGTATTCAAGACTGAATGTTATGCAGAAGGTAAATACAGTTATGTTCATTTTATCGTATCTGTATTATAATAATAATAAATTATTATTATTATCATCATTTTTATGAATGGGGTATGATATGTGAAACACCATCCTGGATTTTTTTGTGTAAATTATTCTGAATAAAGTGAATTTAAAAGTAAAAAAATATTTTTGGGCTACTTTAATTCATTCTGATGACAGACTTACTCATAAAAAGTGTAGGGGTCAAGCCACATGAGGCGTTTTTCAGACGAGTCAGAAGACCAACGAGTCAACAGCAAGCTCTAGATTGGCTGATTCAATCAATCAATAATTTTATTCAATTCAACACAATATAAGGTGATTATCAGCTGATTCCCGGACGCCAAGCCAATCAGCCAATCGGAGAGGCTATGATCGAATTTCACAAACTATGTCAATATTTTTAGTCCCTATATGGCACCATACACTAGGGAACTTGGTTCTTGTTAACCAAGTTCCCCAGTGTATGTGGAAAATTGGCGAACCGCGAACCAAATTCGTGACGAACTTGGTCTTCAATCTGGATTAAAAATTTTGTTCGGTTCGTCCGCCAGGGTGATATATTCTATCTATATTTATATTCAATATATTTTCTTCTCACAGCAGCTGCAAACTTTTGAACACTCATCTCTAGACCCCGAAAGACACTGACGTAACAGACGGTTGTTCGCTCTCCCCAAGGCAGGTTGTGGGACAAATCCTACACGAACTTGGTTCCTCGAGCCAAGTTTGCCGATCCAAGTTCCCTAGTGTATGGGGCCCTTATTTTGTACTATTTAGTACCGTACCTCAATTAAAAAAAATTGTACCTGTTAAATTTTGAATCTGTTAACCTGTTAATTTTTTTACCTGTAAATGCATTTCAGTATTTACCAGTGAAAAAGGGCGTATATAAGGACACCTCAAAAATCACTTCACTGGGTCAATAAATTCAAGTTAGATTTTCAAGAGACGTATCATTTCTCCTTCACTCCTCCAGCAACACTCTCCATCAAAGCGTATCAATTATAGTCACCATTCCGTATCACGGGAGCATCCTTCCTGCAAGGGAGCCAGCCCTTAATCGGTTCCCTTGGCGCGGTCTTTGCGGAATCCCTTCTTCAGTTCTTTCGCCGCCGCCGAAGTTGAAAGTTGACTCTTTACCGCGTGGTTCCTTGCGAGTGCCGAAAACTTCGTAAATTCGATTCACCAGTGTCAAGAATTAAAATAAGCCGACGATCGATTTTTAAGAGGATTAGTTATGAGGAAATATTGTACTATCAGGGAGGAATACAGCTTACGCCAACAGAAAAAAATATCAAACTTCTTTGCATAAATTTAGATGTCATTCAATCACACGTGAAATGCGGCTTTTCGACGTTGATTCCATGCAGTTCTTGTTATATTAATCCTGTGAACATCTGTTAGTTGAACGAGACTAAGATAAATAATTGAAAGTATAATCATCACCAACTTGTTTGTCCTTATAAATTGTGATTTCGCACCAAACAAGGTTCCTATAGTGAGGTCCACGTTATAATGGCAGTGTTTGATTAACAATGGTATTGCTATCATTATCTATCATTCAACAAGGCGGATAGCGCTACTTCTTTCTTGCTTTGTTCTGTTGCCAGATCGTCTTTTAACAATGTAGAATTAATAATTAATTAACAAAATATTCCTTCTAATTATGAAATTATTGAAAAACAAAATTACTTGCTTGATAAAATATAATTGATTATTTTAAAACAGAATGAACAGTTAATATTACATCTATAAACCTGTATCAGCTACCGTCTATAGAAGGCATTTACAAGACAGAGGATCGGCAACATTGTCCTATCTTTCTCTATGCCATTGTAACGTGGACCTTACTATAGGATAATGCTTCATGAGAATCACCGTTTTTGATACTTGCATGTCGCGGCTACGATCGAATTTCACAAACTATGTCAATATTTAGTCCCTATATATGGCACCATACACTAGGGAACTTGGATCGGCGAGCTTGGATCTTGCGAACCAAGTTCACCAGTGTATGTGGAAAATTGGCGAACCGCGAACCAAATTCGTAACGAACTTGGTCTTCAATCTGGATTAAAAATTTTGTTCGGTTCGTCCGCCAGGGTGATATATTCTATCTATATTTATATTCAATATATTTTCTTCTCACAGCAGCTGCAAACTTTTGAACACTCATCTCTAGACCCCGAAAGACACTGAAGTAACGAACGGTTGTTCGCTCTCCCCACTACAGTGTGTGGGACAAATCCTACACGAACTTGGTTCCTCGAACCAAGTTTGCCGATCCAAGTTCCCTAGTGTATGGGGCCCTTATTTTGTACTATTTAGTACCGTACCTCAATTAAAAAAATGTGTACCTGTTAAATTTTGAATCTGTTAACCTGTTAAATGTTGTACCTGTAAATGCATTTCAGTATTTCTCAGTAAAAGAGGGCGTATATAAGGACACCTCAAAAATCACTTCACTGGGTCAATAAATTCAAGAGACGTGTCTTTTCTCCTTCACTCCTCTAGCAACACTTCATCAAAGCGTATCAATTATAGTCACCATTCCGTATCACGGGAGCATCCTTCCTGCAAGGGAGCCAGCCCTTAATCGGTTCCCTTGGCGCGGTCTTTGCGGAATCCCTTCTTCAGTTCTTTCGCCGCCGCCGAAGTTGAAAGTTGACTCTTTACCGCGTGGTTCCTTGCGAGTGCCGAAAACTTCGTAAATTCGATTCACCAGTGTCAAGAATTAAAATAAGCCGACGATCGATTTTAAGAGGATTAGTTATGAGGAAATATTGTACTATCAGGGAAGAATACAGCTTACGCCAACAGAAAAAAATATCAAACTTCTTTGCATAAATTTAGATGTCATCCAATCACACGTGAAATGCGGCTTTTCGACGTTGATTCCATGCAGTTCTTGTTATATTAATCCTGTGAACATCTGTTAGTTGAACGAGACTAAGATAAATAATTGAAAGTATAACCATCACGCAAAATATCCTTTGATACGGTAGTTAAAATTGAAGTGCCATATTAAGAAATTCGCCGGTATTTTGAAATGAAAACCAATTTCAAAAGTGCTCAAGAATATTGAAGTAAAACTGTGAACTTCTCTGCTTCTTCGAGAATGGAATGAGAGATTCACACCACCTGAAAATAGTCCTCGAAATTTTTCAATATAAATCTTATTCTAAACAACTCTTTTTGCTGATAGATTATCATAGGCTACAATGTCTGTCATGGAAAGATTTTTCTCCTATAAATAGTTTTTGTGAATTAATGTAAACCCTAGATAATGCCATTTCAAGTTATAAGTGTGTCCATTATTTTTTTATGAAAAATATTACATCAAATTGAGTCATACCTACTCGAGCTTGAGGAAACAATTTCTTCAATTCGAAATTTGATCAGTGTCTTATCAAGTGCCAAGTGAGTATAGGAGCGTACGGTGTTCAACTTTTTTCATTTATACAGTGAATTTTTATCAACAGATTAACCAATTCAAATTAGTGATAGGCCAACTTTTGTGCCCAAATTTAAAACATTGTTGTTCAAACACGTAATCTGTGAATCTGACAATTATTATTTTCGTCAAAAATCTCAAAGCGAAAAGTGAAGTGAACCTGGAACATTACCGTATTTCTCTTACATCTGATATCCAATTGCTGTTGTTTTGTGATCAGATTTGATTCACATATTTGAAAAGACTGCTCCCGAAAACTTGAGTATCTCTAACAAATTAGAACTCATAATCTCCAGTTAATTCGAAACTACTTGAGAAAAATCGTACTAACAATAAATATATCAACGAAAATAATCATTCAAAGGTTATGAAATAGACGTTCCAAGATTGACAGTAATAAAAACGTGGGATCTACAATTCAAAATTAAAATTAATTTATTTTGCCATAAAAAAGCACAGACTGATTTCCCTCAATAGACTGATTCTCGTCAGTATCAGAAAATTACCTTGAATTGATATTATCTTCTACAAGAAATAAAATAACAATTTTCTCATCAACATATTTGATCTAATCAACATACTAATTATTCTATCCTGAATAATATTTGGATTTGTGATAGAAATTTATAACTGATGGTTTTGGTGATTCCTATATTTCTAATCCCAAATTGATCCGAAAGATCTAGGATCTATTAGTAATGTTGAAAACAGCATTTTAAGTGGCATTTTAAATAACATCAACAACAACAGAGTGTTTAACGAACATTTTCCAGTGCTTTGAGATTAGACGGATCGATTACCACAAAAATCCTCCTAAAATAAATAACTCCAGTTTTTTTTCATAAAAAAATTACAAAGAATAACTAACGTCAACGAGTGTTGAACAAAATTTGATTTAAAGTGAAAGTAGTGTCGTAGTTTCCCAGTGTTTTTTTTTTTTTGAAATCCAGCGGAAATGTATCCGATAAATTTATCTCTTATACTGTTTCCCATCCTAGTATTCTACTTGTGTTGGCCAAGAAACGTGTCGTGCTATTCAGTGCCGTCTTCAGCCAGCAATCACCACAACCGTCACTTGCACGGTCACCACAGCCACCACGGTGAACACCATAAACACCACGGTGAACACCATAAACACCACGGTGATCACCATAAACACCATGGTGAACAGAGAGCGGTGAGAAGCAGTAGCCGGTTCGCACAGTTGGACCGAATTCTGGATCGTCTGGACAACGATGGTTTCAACGATAACGCGTTGGACGATCTGTCAACTCGTGCAACGATAGTTGACAAAGTTGACAACGGAAGTAACGCTGCCTCAACGGAGAGTTGGTTGATAAAACCAGTTGACCGGTTAACACAACCAGTTGACAGGTTGATAAAACCAGTTGACCGGTTGATTCAACCAGTTGAGCGCAGTTCGCGTCGAAACGTGAACGCACCGCGATTCAAAGTTGACGAAAACGTTGACGAGGATGACGAGGACTACGACGATTATGATGATGAAGTTGATGGTGATTTTGGTGATAAAAGTCGTCGACAACCCGAGAATGCAGAATGGAGTGAGGTTTTGGGAGGAATGCAGGCGCAGGCGCAGTCTGATACAGAGGTGAGTCATTTTTACAATTTTCATTGAAAATTTGATTTGTGCACATTTTCCCAATATACAGTCCCGGTCCTGTAGCTTAGACTATCGGAGGAGAGCAAGACTAGACTACAATACTACCCGTTCAAAAACATCGAACATCTGCAGGGAGCTTACTCCATCTAGGGATCTAGGTACACTGGAGCTTATGTTTTTTTAAAAAGTACTAATTTCACCCCATGAACCAGTTTCAAAGTCACGGAGGCACGGGACGCGTACTATACTTCAATATTCTTATATGATACTGAAGTGAGTGATTTCTGATACTTCATCAATTTTCATTCAACATTCAATGTGTGTACGTTTTTACTTTCCTTGCCCTATTACCATAGGTAAGGAAAGTATTGCTTTCCGAAAAAAATTAAGGTACCCCAATTTCTAAATTTCTATACGTTTCAAGGTCCCCTGAGTCCAAAAACATGATTTTTGGGTGTTGGTCTGTGTGTGTGTGTGTGGTGTGTGTGTGTGTGTGTGTGTGTGTGTGTGTGTGGTGTGTGTGTGTGTGTGTCTGTGTCTGTGAACACGATAACTCCATTCCTAATCAACCGATTGACTTGAAATTTAAAACTCAAGGTCCTTATACCATTTGGATCCGACAATAAGAAATTCAATAAAATTGAATTCAAAATGGCGGAAAAAATGGCGGATAATTACTAAAAAACCATGTTTTTCACGGTTTTCTCGAAAACGGCTCTAACGATTTTCTTCAAATTTATACCATGAATAGCTATCTATAAGCCCTATCAACTGACATAAGTCTCATTTCTGGGAAAATTGCAGGAGCTCCGTAATATTCTTGTGAAAAATGGCGGATAATTACTAAAAAACCATGTTATTCACGGTTTTCTCGAAACGGCTATAACGATTTTCTTTAAATTCATACCATGGATAGCTATTTATAAGCCCTATCAACTGACATGAGTCTCATTTCTGAGAAAATTGCAGGAGCTCCGTAATATACTTTAGAAAAATGGCGGATAATTACTAAAAAACCATGTTTTTCACGATTTTCTCAAAATAACTTGACCGTTTTTTTTCAAATTCATACTCTGTATAGTTATTTATCAGCTCTATTAACTGGCATGAGTCTCCTTTCTGGGAAACTAATGGGGGGTCCACCCCATCCTTGAGAAATGGACTTAGTAACCTCCTTTTCGTGCATGAGGTAGGTAGGTAGAGCAGTTTATTCTAAAGAACACTCATAGTCGATATTTTATTTGTAGAACAGCTGTTTTGACGACTTTTAAAAATCATCAAATTACACAATTTACACAATTTACACAAAGGGAAATGTACTCTGAAAATACATTAGTATGATCGTAGTTTTAAAACATTCAGCCGCCAATCGGCATAATGTTATTCCCCTAAATAAATAATTATTCTCGTCTAAGAATGAGGCTTATAGATCAATGAGCAAGGAAAGTTGTGTGAGTGTACCACACCAGATTTTTTTAACTTTCTATTACTTTCCTTGCCCTATCTCCATAGGAAAGTAAAAGTATTGCTTTCAAAAAAAATAAGGTACCCCAATGTTTTTATTGTGAGGGGATGTCATTGGGATTACACCCCTATTATTTTTCCAAGTATTGTATTCGGTAATATTGACTTCTTCAATAAGCAAAACTTGAAAAAACGAGACAAGCTATATGAACGCCGTGCATCTAAAATAGTATCGTAGAGTGTGTAAATACTAAAATAGTATTGTCCTGTACTTGCTTTTCCTTGTGACTCATGATGTGAGAGTAAGTAAGTAAGAGATAGATAGATAGAGAGTGTGTGTGAAAGAGAATGAGAGGGAGTAAGTAAGAGATAGATAGAGAGAGAGTGAGAGAGGGAATGAGAGAGAGTGAGTAAGTAAGAAAAGAACGAGTATGACGAAAGTGTTATTGACGACTGGCTGCTCTAACTGCAACCAAAAATAACTCACTTGCAACTTGGTATAACTTTGCGATTATTTTTTATTTCACTCACACAATTCGCGAAGTTAGCTGTCTATAGTGAGATTCATGTTATAAGGTCAGCACCAAATCAGTATTGATTTTCTATCCTTGTCTAATCATTTGACAGATAATGCATATGCATTCTTGAGCGAGCATATGCGTCTGCTGTTATAATTATTCCACCAGCTAACATTTTATCAGCTTCAAATCTGTATGAAATTGCCAACATAACTAGTAATTCTGTGAACAGTAGACCTCACGCAGTATTCTCATCCACAAGTACCTGATTGAAACTATAGACCTTATGGAAATACAGCAATAGACTGGCTTCTCCACACATCTGTGTAATCACTTGTCAGCTGATTTATGATGAATAATTCTAGTCTGATTTTTACTTTCCTTGCCCTATTACCATAGGTAAGGAAAGTATTGCTCTCCGAAAAAAATTAAGGTACCCCAATTTCTAAATTTCTATACGTTTCAAGGTCCCCTGAGTCCAAAAATCTGGTTTTTGGGTATTGGTCTGTATGTGTGTGTGTGTGTGTGTGTGTTGTGTGTGTGTGTGTGTGTGTGTGTGTGTGTGTGTGTGTGTGTGTGTGTGTGTGTGTGTGTGTATGAGTGTATGTGCATCTGTGTACACGATATCTCATCTCCCAATTAACGGAATGACTTGAAATTTGGAACTTAAGGTCCTTCCACTATAAGGATCCGACACGAACAATTTCGATCAAATGCAATTCAAGATGGTGGCTAAAATGGCGAAAATGTTGTCAAAAACAGGGTTTTTCGTGATTTTCTCGGAAACGGCTCCAACGATTTTGATCAAATTCATACCTAAAATAGTCATCGATAAGCTCTATCAACTGCCACAAGTCCCATATCTGTAAAAATTTCAGGAGCTCCGCCCCATCAATGCAGATAGATTCCCAATTATCAGGCTTCAGATACAATTGAAACAAAAAAAATCAAGTGCAGTAGATTGAGCATGAAAATCTCTACAATTAATGTTATGTAACATTTTCACCTAAAATTGAAAATAAGTTTTAAATTCGAGAAAATTTGATTATTCAATTGCAAATTATTGTTGATTCTATAAAATCATTCACTATGAAGAGATAGCAGACCTCATGTGTGTCTCCAGCGTTATTGCCCTGTCACCAGCTGGCTCAAATCATTGAATAGTGAACTTGAGATGCGCGGGAACACTAGCGTCAGGTGATCAATTTTCATAACGGCAAGGAAAGTTATTGTGTGAGTGCGCCACACCAGATTTTTTTACTCTAATATTGACGTATGAAGGAGGCTCCTTTTTCCTTTAATATTATCCTTGAAATGCAAAATTTCCAAAACCTTGTATATACGTCGACGCGCAATTAAAAAAGGAACATACCTGTCAAATCTCATGAAAATCTCTTACCGCGTTTCGCCGTAAATGCGCAACATATAAACATTTAAACATTCAAACATTCAAAAATTAAGAGAAATATCAAACCGTCGACTTGAATCTTAGACCTCACTTCGCTCGGTCAACAAGCATCAGACACCAAACACTCTGAAAAATTGAATTGCATACGATAACCTTGTTCATCTCCCTACAAGATGCTTGAACAATTTTCACACAACCTGTTTATGATATTCATAAATTTTTATTCTCTGTTTGTAATTTTCTGCGCAACTTTTTCATGATAATTAATTTTTTTGTATTTTCATTTTCCTAATGCTATTTCATACAAAATAATAATAATGATTGAAAAAAGCTCTGTAGATTCTACTCACCTGACACCTTCAAGTTTGGTTCATCCCACATAAAACTTTACGATCAATGCAGGTAGTATAATCAGAAAATACTTTTTATGAGAGCAATAATGATTCATTATTTCTCAGATAACTTGTTTCTCACTTCAACAAACAGTAAAATAATTCGATCAAGCGGCTCAGTATTGAAAGTTTTATAAAAATAGTTTCATTAGATTTTATTTGAGGATTGCGTGAGTCACGCTGCTACTGATTTACTCAGAGGAAGCTCACCTTGTAAAGTTAATGTTGCCCCCGTGTTTGAATGTGTGAAGGTTTTAAGTACCTATAGTGAGGTCCACGTTATAATGACAGTATTTGATCAACTTTGGTTTTGCTATCCTTGTCTATCATTTGACAAAGCCGGTGGTACTATCCTTTTCTAGGTCCATAACGATGCCAATGATGTTTTTGACAGTTTAGAAATATAATTAATTAATGCAGAGAATCGGCATCGCTATTCTTCTATACGTCCATTCTATAGTGAGGTCCACGTTATAATGGCAGTGTTTGATTAGCAATGGTACTGCTTTCCTTGTCTATCATTCAACAAAGCGGATAGCGCTATCTCTTTCCCGCTTTGCTCTGTTGCCAGATCGTCTATTAACAATGTATAATTTATAATTAACAAAATATTTCATCTTAATTATGAAAATTTATTATGAAATTATTTGAAAATATAATTTCTTGCTTAATAAAATATAATTGATTATTTTAAACGAGAATGAACAGTTGATATTACATCAATCTTTTGTCAGATCGTCTTTTAACAATGTAGAATTAATAATTAATTAACAAAATATTTCTTCTTAATTATAAAAACTCATTATGGAATTATTGAAAAATATAATTGATTATTTTAAAAGAGAATGAACAGGTCATATTACATCAATAAACCTGTAACAGCTACCATCTCAAGAACTCATTGACAAGACAGATGATCGGCAACGTTGCTTTGTTATCTTTCTCCACTGCCATTATAACGTGGACCTCACTATAGATATTGTGAAGTGCAGCAAATGTAGTATAATATTTTCTAGAGATATAGTTTGAATTTGGAAATTCTTGATCCAAAAATTGAAGTCCCTAAATTTCTAAATTATAGTTCCTTGTGTAATTATGTTCGGAGTAAATTCAAACTCAAACCTCTTGTATAATCAAATTCTAGTTCTCTACCTTTTAAAATGTTCCCAATTAAAATTTTATCAGTCCTACTACATCCCTACCTCGTATTATTGAGAGAGAAATTATTTTAACCTCTATAGTTTGTTGATTAATTTACGGAAGTAGATTCACAATAGAAATCAGCATGAATGGAAATTAAAATAGAGAGAATGAGAATTGGTATCATAGCCTCATTTAGACTAGCTTTAAGTGTTGGTTGCACGAAAGTCGGTTAAATTTTAACCATGATCGATTCCACAAGAACCAATCAGAGAAGCCGTCTCTCCGAAAAAGCTTTCTCTGATTGGTACTCATGAAAGTAATCACGGTTAAAATTTAACCCGCTTTCGTGCAACCGTGGCGAAGTAATAAACACCGTTATTAGTCTCTCACTTTTGTGCTTCAACTAGGCCTAAATTCGAGAGGAAAATAGTTTTGGGAATAGTATTGGAGAGAAATAGTTTCCATGATTTATTCTAGTTTGTTTCTTCCCCAATCTTATTCTTGGTTTCTTTCATGTGCGAATAAAATAAATTATTTAATCTACTTTTGTGAAAATAATTAAGGACTGAAAATTTTGTGAAGTGAACAACTACAAGACTTAACCTATTTCGGACTATGTGTAAACGTATCTAAATTTGGGAGTAGAATAGCACAAGGTTACCTTATTTTTTCTTTCCCTATCATTTTGGTGACGTACTTATTGTATGAATGGATGAAGAATCAGACAAACAATTCAAATCTTCAAATTTCAAGATTCCATAATCGATTCTACCTCAAATCTTCAAAAATCGACCGTTTCCCAAATTGGAATGAATTTTTGGACGACATTGACAAACCTTTCCAACAAAATCGCATTAAGACGATTGGAAAAGTCACAAACACGTCTCGGAAATTGTTGTGTTGGTAGATGAATGACACTACGCAAGCAATCAATAATTAGAAAATCATTCAATTTGCAAATTATATGCAGATTACTGAAAATTATGAAGAATGTGGAGGTTGGTCAAGTTCAATACTAAAAGAACGCGAGCAATCAAAAATCTAGGAATGTCAAAACAATGTTTTATTGCATATTCATGAGACGAATAATTATTATCATCATAAGCGAATAGCTAATGGAGTCTCAAATAATAATTATTATTGATTATTACTATCATGCATAATAGAGCAATCATCAAATCGCAGAAAAAATGTCAAGAATAATTATCATTGTTGTTGGAATTGAATTAATAACAAATAATTGGCACAATTTGGTTATCAATAAGCGGTTCATTGATCCGTTTAAGAATATTGTGTTGCTGAGAATGTTGAGTAGTAGATGATAAGAAAATTTGTGAAAATAGAATTTCAGTAAAACCTATTCATTATTAATTGCAGGGTATCAAGCTTCATTTTCCGTTTAGGTAATAATATCAATAAATTGCAAGTGGAATAAATTATTTTCTTTGAATGGTCTTTGGAAACTAATTCGATTTTGGACCACACACATATGTCATCAATATGAGTAAATATTCTGTGTAGTCTTTTTTCTTCAGGGCTACTCTTGAATATAAATAATATAAATAATATAAATAATATAAATAATATAAATAATATAAATAGAAATCTGAGTACCCTTTTAAAATTGTTTAGTCACAGCATGTTTCAGCTATATGATGCCATTATCAATTTTTTATCAAAGGGTACTTGGATTTTTATTTTTATTTATATTCTTTGTAATCTTGTTTAATTGGCTTCCCTCTTCATATCAATTTTTGCACCTTCCTTTTTCATTTAAAGTCATTGTATGTTCTTGTTTATTGCTCTTCAAATAGTATATTCTCCCATTCTCTCCGATATTATCCATTTGATCTAGTTAGTTACCAGGTTTTCCTTCATTGGTCCTACAGCTCTTATGACCATATTTGGAGAATTGGGACGTGTCTTGTCTCGGCCAATGGCAGTATAGCTCAGCCTCCATTGGTCAACATAATGACCAATCAGAGGACTTCAACCGTTTATCAGTTACAGCTGTGATAAGTTCTAAATAGTGTGTTTGTCTTTTCGGTCTCAAAATTTTATAGTTTTTTCAAAGTTGGAATTTTTTAATTAATTGTGATTGATTTAATTCAATTTAATTTATTTTTTTCAATTAAGGAAAAAATTTTGTGTGTTCTGAATTTTAAATTGAGTGTGTAATTTATTGAAGAATGAATGTTAAGTAACACATAACCTAGCTACATTTGGACTGTTGTATAAATTAGAATTGGAACCGTTTTGGGCTTATAAGCCTGTGGTACTTTTCTGTAAGTTGTGTAATTCTCATTGATTCAATAAATAAATACTATAAAATATTCTGCTGCACAATGTTCAAGATTTCAGTTCATTGGACATTGATAATGGTGGAACAACCGGAACTAGTTTCTCAGATTATTGAAATAAACCAGTGATTCAGGATATACGACTACAAACTCGGCCTATCATCTCATATTATGTACTATCATAGAGAAACAATAGCGTAAGTAGATATCCCATGGCATAGGGAATTTATGTCGCAACTTTTACTGTTATCTCAAGCCGATTACTGTCGATTATTGTCAATTTTTACTGTTTTGTTGGGGTGATAGTGTAGGAACGGCACAGAATGAGAGACTACCAGCGTCACACAGCTGCATAGGAAAGATCTATGTGAACACTATCGGCTTGGGATAACAGTAAAACTTGCGACATAAACGCCCTATACCATGGGATATCTACTATGCTATCGTTTCTCTATGGTACTATATTCAATTAATTACGCTTTGTTCCAATGTTTGCGGAGCCTATCACTTTATCTTCTATTCATGATATCAAGCTTATCCTCTTCCATGCAAAAGAAGCTGAGATGAATAAGCTTATTCATCTCTTGCAACAAAATATATCGGTCTATTACCGCTCAAATATCAGTGATTTCAGATTCACATCCAAATAATAATTATATAGTTTTCATTTAATAAGGATAATTCACCATACATCACCTTCATAAGAACTCAGGAAGCCTTGGAATATTCATCAAAGAGTTTACCGCTTCGAAAACAACAAAAGGCTCAAATAAATGAGAGAACATCACATATTTATCAAACAAATTCCAACATCAGACAAAACACAAAATGTTGTAAACATTGTATGTAGTACAATGCATGAGGGTGGCAGATGTAAAGAGCAACCCTTCCTCAAAACACTATCTCTTTCTCTCCAAGTCTCTCATGCCCTCTCTTTCTCTCACTCACTCACTCTATCATACGTGTTCGTATACTCACACACATGCTCACAACAACAACCCCAAGGACCACGGAAAGGGTAGCAGACAGCTGATGTCGATTGAGATCTTATTTCATCCCTAAAATTATAATAATAAGCCACTCAATTCAATGGCTCCTATAATTATCGGGGAAGTGAAGACAGATTTCTATTATTAAGGAGTCTAAACGCCATGTAACAGAACACGCCGGGTTACCGAGATGAAGGTGTCTGACGGTCGGATTAGAGCTAAGTGGGGGTCGTGAATAATAATTCGGTCTTAATATCCTCCCCAAGGACTATAACTTTCTGAGACTAGCAGTTTGGGTGGTATCGTCGAGTAGGTTTAAGGCTGTTCAGTACACTTTTTACTTTCCTTGCCCTATTACCATAGGTAAGGAAAGTATTGCTTTCCGAAAAGAATTAAGGTACCTTAATTTGCAAATTTCTATACGTTTCAAGGTCCCCTGAGTCCAAAAAAGTGTTTTTTGGGTATTGGTCTGTATGTGTGTGTGTGTGTGTGTGTGTGTGTGTGTGTGTGTGTGTGTTGTGTGTGTGTGTGTGTGTGTGTGTCTGTGTATGTGTGTCTGTGTGTATGAGTGTATGTACGTCTGTGTACACGATATCTCATCTCCCAATTAACGGAATGACTTGAAATTTGGAACTTAAGGTCCTTACAATATGAGGATCCGACACGAACAATTTCGATCAAATGCAACTCAAGATGGTGGATAAAATGGAGGAATTCCTTTTCTTTTTATATTATCCTTAAAATGCAAAATTTCGAAAAACCTTGTGTATACATCGACGCGCAGCATTATTCCTGCCAAATCTCATCGAATTCTATCAACGCGTTTGGCCGTAATCGCGTTACATACACATAGACAAAAGCAAATCGAGTTGAAACATAGACCTCACTACGTTTGGTCAATTATCATCTAGCATACAATTATCCCACTTCTTCAGTCTATAATTGTATATAATACATTCGATTTACAAACATATATTTAGATAAACGATTTAGAACATACTGTTTACTATGAAAACGTTGAATGTATAGTGTAATAACGTATTTACTTTCGTGTTTTGTATAGGTGAAAACTAACTATTGACCCACTTAATTTCTTAATACCCTACCTCACAATTCCCCAACATTATTTACCTTCAAACCTAGATAATTATAATCCTTACAACACATTATTTTCACTATATGAGCATCAATATTGAAACTTCGAAATGTGTGTCAAAATCGTGCCAATAAAAATAGTTTGTCTCACTCCTAGAAGCAGGTGGGTGTCAAAACTCTTCACGAACGCGTGGGCCTTTCGGCTGTTGGTGCACTATAGACTATGCATATTTTACTATAGTGGAATTATCCCACTATACTGTTAAGTTAATATGATTATAGTTACTGCATTATGGTCTGATGTGCTATTGTGCGGTCCACGTTATAATGGCAGTGGAGAGAGATAGCAGAACAGCGTTGCCGATCCTCTGTCTTGTCAATGCCTTCTATAGACGGTAGCTGATACTGGTTTATTGATGTAATAATATTAACTGTTCGTCCTCGTTTAAAAAAAACATTCATATTTATTGTTAAAGGAAAATCCAAAAAATTAAATGCTGTAATTCACCCCGAAGACTTCTGCTACTAATAATTAATTATTTAGCATTTATATAATTGCAATATCTCAGTAATTTCCATCATTTATATTTCATTAAGCAAGAAATTATATTTTCTTACAGTTACCTTGAAAAGTGGCCAATCCTGCAATGATTACAGAACGCAGAGAATCACTTTTCCGCTCTAGTGGGGGAAAAATTTTTTCTGCACTCCAGATTTGCAACATGGCAACGCAAAATAGTAGGTTATATGGAGCACCAGTGCAGCAAAATCAAAATGAAGTTGATAACAGTGACTGTGGTATAGTGTTGTGGTGCACGTTATAATAATAACGATGGACAACGAGGACAGCAATATGAGTGACAGCCGCCCCTTCATTCATTCACTACTACATTATTCAAATTTAAATAAATTAAGGTTTTTATTAATAATAAAATTACACAGAAAAACATTTGATGGATTTCAGGCAATTTTACCCATAATTACCCACTTTTCATATTCAATGGTAACTGTAGGAAAAATTTAATGAGAAATACGTGCGCAAAGTTCCTCTGCTGCACTCAAGAAACCATTCCGCTCTCGCCTACGGCTCGGGCGTAAACGTTTCTTTCGGTGCAGCAAACTGTCACTTTGCGCACTAGTTGCACAAATAACTATTTTCAATAAATTCATAATGAATTTCCATTATTGAGAAGGAGTATTTTGTCAATTACAAAATAAAATTCATTATGCAATTCATCATTCCACATTGTTAAAAGACGATCTGGCAACTGAGCAAAGCGAGAAAAAGATAGTGCTATCCGCTTTGTTGAATGATAGACAAGGATAGCAATACCATTGCTAATCGAACACTGCCATTATAACGTGGACCTCATTATAAGTGCACTCGCCCACTATGACTATGACTTTTCAAAATAGGCGAAGTCTATTTTCAAGCTAAGTTTAAACTAAACTTAGGTGCGGAGATAGTTTTTCATCTTCGTCTACACCATAATCTGCTATCAAAGTCCGTAATTAGACGCAAAGTAATTAGCGTTTGTGAGTTATGGCTTTATCGTGCTAAAAAAATAACGGAGACCAATTTAATGTGTTGGTTGCCTGTATAATGGCTAGAAATTAGACATCAAGCGTTCATCGAATTGGAATGTGCATTGTTGAAGATACTCTCACTCTCGCATGATGTTTTTCTGATGTATTTTAATGTCATTCTATTCTCTGATAATGATAATGTCTTTCGAACAACGATGTTTTGGGATTTATCCCTGTAGTTTCTGCTTCTAAAAATTGACAATGGTTTCTCAATGCAAAATCTCATCTGCAAAAATTGTATGCTCTCATCATACTAATTTGCACTTTTCAAAACTATGAAGAGTACCTTACTTCACATCAATTTAGTCTTCTTCTTCTTCTTCTGTCTTCTTCTCCTCCTCCTTCTCATGTCTAATAACTAATTTATATTATATTCGCCAAGAAAGAATAATTTTTAATGATTTAATAATAAATTTTCATAAGGAAATATCAGGCCGAATGGATACCATAGTTTTACAGAAATATCACGTGAGAATAATTATGTTCTAACATATCAATTCATTTATTTGATAAAAAAATGAACAGAAAATATGAGTAGAATGTCCTGAAACTTTCCAAATGAACTGCTTTCTAAGTTTATCAATATATATATAATATACCACACCCCAGCAGCAACCTATATTGTATTCAGATTGAATTAGAACGTATTAATATTCTGCTCAACTGTTATCAGGAAAAAATTGAAAATGCTTATGAAGAGAATCAACAAAAATAGAATTCTCAAAATCCGAAATGATTCATGCTCTCATCAAAATATCTGACAGACCCAATTAATTTCATATCAATGGTTACAGTTGTTAGAGGATAATTAAAATAGCTGTGAACTTCAAGATAACACTCTTGACCTTAACGATAATAATTTTTGCACAGCAATATCTATGATGACGATTGATTCTTCAAAGAAATGCCAGTATTTCTCGATTGCCATTTTCGGCAATTCACTACGCAGTCTTGTGAGACATGATCTGAATCAGAGTATTTCTCAAGAATATGCAAGAAGTGTCACTTCCGATTTGAAAGAAATATATTTGCTGTGACCATTGTCATTGCAAAATTCCATGCAATTTAACATCAATTTGAAAATTTAATTTGTGAAAATAATTAAGGACTCAACTACAAGACTTGAACTATTTCGGACTATGTGTAACTTTATATAAGAAATTTGGGAGAGGAATAGCACAAGGTTACCTTATTTTTCTCTTCTTATCATTTTGATGATGTACTTATTGTATGAATCAATAAAGAGTAAAAGATTTGTAATATTGAAGTTCCGAAGTATGTATCCTCCTAATATTTTTGAAGCTTTCTTCTCCTTACACTATCATTCATCAATTTTTATTGATATTCGAAAATCATGTAAAGAAAAAATGAATGGAGAATACATTTTTCCACTCATAAAAAAAGGGATCCTGTTTTATGGTTAACTAAAACTTAACAAACTGAAAACTTGACGTAATGCAATCTTGAAGAACTAAAAATAGGCCTATAACCATCCTCGGTTAATTAAGAATCTATATGCAAAATTTCAAGTTAATCAGTCCAGTAGTTCAGACGTGACGATGCGTCAAACATAATTTCCTATCCCGTACTTGTAAAAGCCAGTTATTTTCTTATATCATCTATAGTATAGATGATATAAAATAATGTTGAGTTTCAATTTTATCCAATTTACATCATATTTTTAGGAGTATATAGGGCTATATAGGAGTATATATTTTAGGAGTATGTAGTATATACTCACATTTAGGAGTATATAGTATTTTTATGAGTATATATCGCCCCGAAGTTTGATATTAAGTTAACGTCTAAGTTATTCGCTCTTATTTTGTTGATAAATCTTTGGATTTTGGAGTATTTTTGGATGTATCCAAGATTCTCTTCATTTTTCCTACACATTCAATGCAATTAACACTTTCCTGTCACTTTCATACACATTTTCTCTTTCCTGAGTAATTATGTAGCAACCTACTGCAGTACTGCAGTACTTTCCGTGCATTGAAACACTTACGAACCAATAAAAAAAGACAACACAGTACGGTAACGGTTGATTGTCAACAGACTATTGCTGTTAATTGAGAGACAAATTTGATTAGAATAGCTTCCTCACATGCAACCAGTCTACCGCTGCAGGGTAGTATAATAATGCTATCTTTCTCTCTATGGTAGTATCTCAAAGTGTGAAACAATCCTCTCTGAAATTTACGGTTTTCGTGACTTGGTACCAATAGAAGCATTTCATTGTTTCAACAGTCGGTCATCGTGACATAGACTAACAGACTATACAGACGTTTGTTTTTATTTAACAGTGAAGACATTACAAAGTTACTCCAATTATGTTTGTTGTAATGTCACGATTTCTTGATTTGTTATACAATCTAACTTTGTTGTCAACCTATTCTTCAGTTAAATGTAGTTGTCTCATTGTTTAGTCTAGCCAAAAGATTGGAAATTGGAAGGATGAAGTATCGATGTGACACACATTTTTCAAATCAAATTTTTATTTCCCCACAACAAAAATAATACAACAAAAATAATAATCCTCAATACAAAGTTGAAAGAAAAACATATTGATCAATATTTAAATATACACGAAAAACAACTTTGTGTCAAAACAAAATAACATGTTTGGCGCTGCCTGCAAAACAGAAGTTTGAGTGCTGGCAGCGAGTATCGATATTAATTTTCAATATAAAAAAATTCAATGTGATTTTCTCACTATTGATTTCATATTTCACAAAACATACAAATCGAATCACTCGCTGAATTGAAATTCTTTTATTTTTATTCTTTCATTCAAAAGAATGGTTTGTATGAATATTTTTGGACTGAAAATTTTGTGGAAATCTAGAAGACAAAGTCCTCATTTTAGACTTTTAATGTTACCTAAATTTGGGAGAGAAATAGAACAAGGTATTCTTAGTTTTTCTCTCCCGATCTGTGCTCCATTGTAAAAATAATAAATAAAGAATAAAGAATAAAGAATATTGAGAAAATAAAAAATAAATCTCCTATTCATCATTATCTGCTTATTGGCAATAAACAATACTTCAACCTCAACGGAAGAACAGGTAATTTACAGCAATTTTTATTACAAATCTGAATATGAAATTGAAATTCGCAGTGACTCTTTTGACAACTGAAATTTACGCTTAAAATCATTATCTCAATCAATTTGAATACAAATACGCATAAATATACACAACCCAACAGTTTATTAATCCTCAATTTATTCTTTCTATTCTCTATTGATTTATACAATAAGTACATCATTAAAATGATAGGGAGAGATAAAATAAGGTAACCTTGTGCTATTCCTCTCCCGAATTTATATAAGGTTACACATAGTCCAAAATAGGTTGAGTCTTGTTGTTGTTCACTTCACAAAATTTTCAGCCCTTAATTAACAATATCGTGAAAATATCATTGTATAAATACTCGTACATCACAAATCACTAGTCTGATCTCACTAGGCGTCAAAGCTGCCGGTCCGTTGAAACTAGAGTGTATAATATGTTATGGAGTAGCATTCACACAAACTCAATTATGCTAGTAGTTCTGTAAACAGTAGACCTCGCGCAATAATTATAAGCCACAGCCTCTGTCTATCCACAGAGAAGAAAGATTCCTTCTACTTTGTGGTCTATCAGAGTAAATCCTGTCTGTATGACGTGACGGGGAGATATTGGTGTGGAAACGTCTGTTGGGGTTGGTTTATCAAAAATGCTAACATCGAAAGCTAATCTCCTTCAAGACATACTGGCAACAGGTCAGCCCGTGTTGAAAGCAGAGAAAGTTTGAGAGAAAATACTATGTTATAACTTTGAGTTATTAATTGCATGCGTCTCTGCATGGAATTGATAGTCCACGCGACAGCTGATTTTTCACTAGGTTACATTAAGAATATCGGGACCGCGCTTCGCTCTGGAGTACAAAAGCATGAAAAGTTTATTACGAAAGAAGAAATTATAATAACATTCATACAGAAATGTTCTATGTAATCACAGTAAATTCCCAGAGGAATGCAAAAATTTCCCTCACGAAAGCCCAGTTGCACAAAAGCCGGTTAAATTCTAATCCTGATTAACTTCACGTGAACCAAATCAGAGGAGACCATTTAAGAAAAAAGGATCTACTGGAATTAATCAGGATTGAAAATAGCCCGGCTTTTTTGCAACCGGCACTAAGTACCTGATTGAATGGTTACAAAAGTTCAACAGCTGAGTCATAATTTTGACACAGTCCAACACAAATGAACTCGCTCACTCAATCCCATCACCAATAGACGACAAAATAATTATTATCATATGTTCTTCCAAGGATGAATAATAATTATTCTATTAATGTCCTTCAGTGAGTTTTCCCAGGGATGAGACTTAGTGCAATCGAATCTTTATATTATAAACCTACTATGTTCTGAATCTCGTGAGAATCGTTAGAGCCGTTTTCGAGATCCGATGAAATTCAAACATATAAACATCTAAACATATAAACATCCAATCATCTAACATATAAACATCTGAAGATATAAACATATAAACAGAAGTTGCTCGTTTAATAGTATAGGATATTAATTGCATGGATCATTGGATGCAATAATTAATCCACTCGAAAGCTGATTTATGATGAATAATTCTATAGTCTGATTTTTACGGTAATATCGGCGTTGGAAGGAGGTTCCTTTTCCTTTTGTACTATCTTAAAAATGCAAAATTTCAAAGAACATTATATATACGTCGACGAGGAACATAAATATAAAACATATGAGCATAAAGAGAAATGCAAAACCGTCGACTTGAATCTCAGACCTCACTTCGATCGGTAAAAAAATAACAAAGAATCATGATATGAAGGCAATCCAAAATTTTCAAACTTCGAATAATTAAAAAAGAATTCCAAATAATACAAACGATTATTAACTTGCAATACATGATGATAAAAATGGATACATAAAATCATTCTCTATCAGAGATGACACAATTTCACCGGTGACTGGTAATTTGTCAATTTGTGCAATGCATTTCGAGTAGGTATCTCCTCCCATACAAAACAACTTCTATATTAAGCTCGCCACTCATCCGTTGTTCCAAGATCTGTTTTTTATCAGTTTAGAAAAAATTCACACGTTCTTAAAGTGAACTGACGTTATCAGGATATACTTGAGGAAACTAGAAAGGAAGTGGCTGATCTATTTGAGAAAAATTAGAATGTGACTCATAATTTTTGATGCGAAATTATTGCATCTGAAGTTGTACAGTCTGACCGTGTAACTTCGCCTGAACGGTGCTACTTTAATTCCTTCAGTTTTTGAATTCCGGTACAAGAATTGTGTGATTCAAAGTTTGAAGATGATGAACCTCCTATTTGTCATTATCTGCTTATTGGCAATAGACAATACTTCAACCTCAACGGAAGAACAGGTAATTTACAGCAATTTTAATTACAATTCTGTATATCAAATTGAAATTCGCAGTGACTCTTTTGACAACTGAAATTTACGCTGACAGTCATTATCTCAATCAATTTAAATACATATTTGGATAAATTTACAGTAGCCAACAGTTTATTTATCTTCAGTTGAGTGCGATATTTTCATCCTCTTCTGTTTTGAATCGTTGAATTTTAATTTAGTCTGAAATTTCTGTTGGTGTATTTCTGGTCTCGAAATTCGATTTGAATTGAAAAAGTCAGGAAACATAATCAACTGAATCGTGGGTCACAACAAAACCTCTAGAGAGCAGGGTGCAGGCAGCAGAAATGTGATTTTTCACAGGACAAAGATCTGTGACCGGCGGGATCACATAAGAAACTATAACGAACCTCCACTTAACTACACAACTTAAATCCTCTACACAAAGAATTTTCATCTGGTCCCATGACATTTATGAGTTTTGGCTGCTTATTTACCTCTATTTAACGTATTTCGGACCTCTCAACAACAAAGTTTTCTCTTGACTTCAACATACAAAGGGTAGTGTGTATAGGTAGAAGACGGTTATTTTCAAGACATGTCTGACCTGATTTATGTCGGATCCGTGGTCCGACACTGAGTGATCCGTGGTCTAGTGGATAGAGTGCCTGCGTAGCAGCATAGCGATCCCGGGTTCAAACCCTCTCAATACCAAAAGTTTTTTAACCAGATCACTCCTGTGTTATCGGATGGGCACGTTAAACTGTCGGTCCCGGCTGAAGTATAACAGTCGTAAGGCCCATTGACGGCTTAAATTATATATTCAGGCGGTGGGACCTTCCCGTAAGGGACTCCCCACCTACAAAAGCCATACGAATTTACTTTATGTCGGTTGACATGATGTTTTTATTCAAATGCAAAATTCAGCCGAAAATTACTCACTTTTTCAAATATAAAACATTAAAGAAATGGGAAAGTTGAGTTATTATAGTATTTATAGTGAAGTTATTGACAAAATAACCGTATTTTGCGTTCCATCTAATAGTAGTTTAAAGAGTTGAAAAATATTGCTACAGAGTATGTATTTTGATTAAACTCTACTAATAGTACAAATCAAGCTTTCTGAAAAAAATTGGTTAGTTTACTTACTTATTACATTCTATAAATATTCGAAAAACATGTTTTTTATTCTAAACTGCCTGAATTTTCAAATGTCCATACGAAGTATGCATTTCGAATATTGCATCATTGCATTGCTTATTGTTTTATTTATGTATTGATAATATTGGCCTAATAGGTACCCTACCTACGTTCGCGATGATATGTTCTATGTACCATATTCATTTATTTACCGCCGTGATACGATATTATAAGATCCATAGGATCGTGGCAGTTTTCTTGACAGAACCTCTCAATAACGAATACAGAATACGATCTGCAGCGGATTTTTTCTCGGGATAATCGTCTTCGTTATACAGAGGTTCGACTGTACGTTATAAGACAAGAGCTAAGTGCCTTCAACATGATTGAAAAGGTTATATCATTTCGCAACCAGTGGAAAGAGTATGTCAACAGAATGCAAATAGAGAGGATCCCATAAAAATTCTAAACTACTACCCCATAGGAAAGAGAGGAAACTATTACCCCATAGGTAGACCTTGGAAAAGATGGCAATAAAATATGGGATAGCAAAACATTTTTTTTTTAATTTGAATTTTAGAAATAGTGTAGTGAGATTAGATTCCATATTCGTAGTGAGTTGGAACAGGCAAGAGCCTAAACCTTGACTGAAAGAAGAAGAAGAAAAAGAAGTAGATTGATTGATTGATTGATTTTTATTGAGTGCTAGGTCTAGTAAGACCCATTGCACATTACAACAAAACATACGTAGAAGAAGAAGAAGAAGAAGAAGAAGAAGAAGAAGAAGACGAAGAAGAAGAAGACATAAATACAACTCTTTGTATATAGGCCTAATTCAATCAAAAATAGGAGAGGGAAAAGTTTTGGGCTAGGTCTGTTGATCTTTTTCTGATCATGTATATTATGATTTGTGCATTATGCGATATTAATTGATAAATAAATCATTGAATAATCCATAACTTACTGTTGAATGTGACAAAAAAAATTGTCAAATTGTGTTTTTAAGTTGATGAAAAATTCCCCAAAGCTAGCCCAAAGTTAGCTTCAAGAGAAGTAAGGAGAAACAAATTAATTACTCACATTTTGCTTATCTTGAAAATATGGAATACGTTTTCTTTTTGTTTTCGACAGCTTTACAAGTGTAAAAGTAAACAGGTGTACTTTACAAGTAGTGTAGCAGCTTACAAATCACATCTCAGGAATGTAGGCTAACCATCCAACTTTGTTGATAAGATTAAGAGATGTTTTATAGCCGCTTCTGTTCCCTCAGAATGTGATTCACGACCACTTGTGGCAGTTGATTCCATTTTTTTTACTATTATTTAACAAGTGCTTCAGATACCTTCAGTTCATGTATGTTTATCAACTGCACTGTGTAGACAGAAAATGTGATAATGTGAATCGTATAGAGAGCTTCTGAGAGAGAGTGAGTGAGAGAGAGAGAGAGAGAGAGAGAGTGAGAGAATAGAATTTACTGTAATTTAATTTTCTGAGAATAGAATTTACTGTAATTTAATTTTCTCTCTCAAAATTTTGAGAGAGAGAGAGAGAGTGAGAGGGGGGGAGGGAGTGGGTGGGAAGTGTGAGAGAGAATAGATTGACAGCCTTTATTTTATACCTGGGAGGACGAAGTTAGGGCGCAGTCGGCCCTCTCTTACACTTAACCCTCAAAGAAGTGTGAGAGAGTGAGAGGGTAAGTGAGAGAGACTGAGTGAGAGTGAGAGACTGAGTGAGAGTAAGTGAAAGAGAGAGAATTAGTGTAAGAGCAAGTAAAGATAGATTAGAGCAGAAGATATGAATGAAAATTGTGAGAAAAAATAGGTTCAAGAGTGATGATAATACGAAAAGTGGGTCAAATAATTCTGCATTTAATTAATGCTTGATTTACTTTTTTTGATAGGATGACAATGAACCAATTTCCTTGTAATAATACAGTATAATGATTATTATTATTATGAACTTTCAAATGCATATCATCTTATGATAAATTACAACATAATTTATTAAAAAATTAATATACAAAGTGTTTA
This sequence comes from Nilaparvata lugens, assembly GCF_014356525.2. Classification (NCBI taxonomy): domain Eukaryota; kingdom Metazoa; phylum Arthropoda; class Insecta; order Hemiptera; family Delphacidae; genus Nilaparvata; species Nilaparvata lugens. The sequence goes on along the minus strand of NC_052508.1, from coordinate 66,974,161 downwards.
CGATCTCCCTGCCAATACTCTAGCTCTAGGGCTTTGTTCCTGGGTAACAAACATATCTAAATATCATATTTAAATTGTCCGGAAGTCTTCAGTTACTCACACAGCGGCCATTTTGCTTTTTCACTTATTATTTCTTTTTCTAAATAATGATTGAACATACGAAATTGAAACTTTGCACAATAATTTATAATAACTAAACAAAGCTGAAAAAATTATGTTAATTTCTCAAATTCAAAAAACAAATTGGCGGCCATTCAAAATTTTATTTCTTAAATATCTCAGAAACCATTAGTTTTACAAAAAGTTCACAATAATAACTTTTTTAGTAAATTTAATTACCTTTCGATTGAACCTGATATTTCAAGATTGGAAATACTAATATCAACTGAAATTTTTTCCTATGGTTTTCCATGTTTCTGTAGCTTTTTCTATTGAATTTGTATTAAGTTTATGAACATTGAGTTTGTTTTTTGGTTCTGAAAAATTATTCCTTTAATATGTGAATAATTCCTATTTTAGTGATAATAATGTGAAATATATTATTATAATATAATATTCCTTGTTTGGTTTTAAAGCATCTAAATTCTAAAATCTAATTTGTGAGCATAATGGAGGACTAAAAATTTTGTGAAGTGAAGAACTAAAAGACTTACCTATTTCTGACTGTGTGTAACCCTATCTAAATCTGGGAGAGGAAGAGCACAAGGTTATTTTAACTTTTCTCACCCTATAATTTGGATGCTGTACTTATTGTATGAATCAATAAAGAATGGAGAATATATCACATTATGATAAATAAAATTACAAAATATTAAGAAACTCAACGAATACTAATTTAGAAAACTTTTCAATGCTGTAGCTGGTTTGTCCACCAGTGAAGTTTCATTCTTGAAGTTTCCTCTCGGAAAATCTTCTATTAGATACTTAGAACAAAAATAGTTTCACTAATCTTGTTTTATCATCAATTTGTTACTGTATCATTAATTCTCTTTTTCCATGTTTCTGTAAATTTTTCTATTGAATTTTTATTCATATCGTAACATGTAACTAGCTATAAATCTCTCATTGCTGAGTTTGCTGTTTGAATCACCAGTTTGTTTTGTCCAAACGGCTAATTGGGGAGGGGCTTGTCTAGGCCAATCGCAAGCGTTCACCTTGATAGGTCGAAACTTCTGCCAATAGCGGTGCTCGACCGTTGGTATAAATACTGCTGCTCTATAATTTTAGTTTCAGTTCACCAGAGATTGATGATGTAACAATCAAAACCGGGATCTCTATTCTCAATGAATCTAATCTTTTCAATCAGTATGCAAATATCAATCAATATAGCTTGTGGCGTTGATTTTGATCCATAGGTTCAACGTTGGCATACTCAGTGAAGACCTTTGTTAGACATCTGAATTTTATCAATAGATGGTTGAAATCAACATCTATAGTAAGGTTGCCGTTTGTCTGCCTTGATTAATTATATTTATACCTTGTCAAAAACAGTTTTGGCATCGTTGCGGATCTAGAAAAGGATAGTACTAACTGCTTTGTCGAATGATAGACAAGGATAGCAACATCAAAGTTTATCAAATACTGTCATTATAACGTGGACCTCACTATAGTATTTTCATTCATCACTATCACAATATTATTTTCAGAGAAAAAGTTTTAATAACTTACCTATTGATGGAAAATCTATATGATTTTTGTCTCGAAACCAAATTACCACAATTAAGTTTCCTATAGTTGATATTGGTGAAGGTGTGTACCTGAATGCTCTGTTGTTTGCAGACGATTTGTTTGTAGTACAGGAGAACGAAAATGACCTCCAAAAATCAGTTCATATCCTGCATGAAATTTGTAAAGAATATAATTTCAAGATATCAAAGGAGAAAACCAAAATCATGGCTTTTAAAGGAAAGTACCCAATAAGATCAAAGATTGTGATAGACAACAAGGTATTGGAGAAGGTGTCTCAGTTCACATATCTGGGTTGTGAAATTAGTTAAAAGATGAATTGGATGTAGAGAAGAAGGTAGGAAGATTCCAAATGATTGTGGAAGTATCAGTAGGACATTGGGAAAGAAAGCTACCACAAGCACGATAATGAAATTTTATAAGACAATGGCAGCTCCACTACTACTCTATGGTAGTGAATCGTGGGTAACATCAAAGCCACTTGAGAGTAAAGTGCAGGCAGCTGAGATGAGATTTCTTCGCAGAACTAAGGCTGTGACAGAAGAGATCACATCAGGAATGAGGATATACGGAAAGAGCTGAATATCTTCTGCTGAATGAGAGAGTTGCATCTTATCGTCAGCAATGGAAAGAGCATGTGGAACGAATATCAGCTGATAGGCTTCCTCGAAGATTTTCAAGTATAACCGGTAGGCAGAAGAGACATAGGCAGGTAACGAAAAAGATGGCAATGATCATTGTATTATTTATTATAAAATAAAAACAGTAGATTGTAGTGATGCTTATGATGATATTACATTAGATTATATTGGTGTTATTAATTTATAGATTTTATTCTAATTACAAGCTGAATGTGAGTCGGAACAGGCAATAGCCTAATCCCTGATTGAAAGAAGAAGAAGAAGAAGTTTCCTATAGTTTTATAATTATAGACGACCTTCTCCTCACGACCCATAATGAAATAGAAATATCATCGATCATAAAAATGTCACTTACTTTTAATACGATGTTTTACTTCTAATTATTCTCGAACGCAATAAAATTTCTAGTAAAAGCAATAAAAACTGCTCTTATTTATGTGGCCATAAATCACTCATTGACATTTGAAGTCTCTTTTGGTTTTTTACTATTCTCAAATACTGATTACAATAATTATTCATTTATTCACTAATTGAGTCTTCCACAGCCTACAAGGAACTATCCATGGGAGAACTGGAAGAAGTAACACGTCCAAGTAGGTTATTTGTAAAGATCTAGCGGATAATTATTATATTGAAGGCTATAAATAGCTAAGAATCACTTCCCAAATATGGTAGGTAGTTATATGCGTGCAGACAAGCTTACATACTGTATTCTGATGTGGATAATTCTCCACTGTTAATGAAGTAGTAAATGTCATGCCTAGTTCTTTTTTACTACATTGTTAATGATGGTGTATGATAACTTGTAAACATTATCTTGTAGTGATTTTATTCTAACAAAATTGCGTCTAGATGTTTGAAGCATCTAGATTAGAAAAATCAACGTTGTGAAAATAATTAAGGACTGAAAATTTTGTGAAGTGAACAACTACAAGACTAAATATGTAACCTTATCTAAATTTGGGAGAGGAATAGCACAAAGTTACATTTATTAAAATTCTGTTTAAAGAATGTGAAGTGAACAACTACATTTTTCACTTGTTTGGTCCTCCATTATTGAATTCAAAATGGCTAACTAGATTCTTCACAAGCTCTATTATCATCTGCTGACTACCATAATCCATAATCAGGCTGCTTTTCTCACCATAGAAGAATGTATAACGTAAATGCGAGTATAGCAATTTCCTATCCTCTTCATTTCTCTGTCTTAGTTTCACATTGGTTCTCTCATTCTCCAACCTCTTCTAATAGGAAACGGGTGGCCTAAAAATAATATATAAAGCTATCCATTACTGCATAGTCTGCACGGATATAGTTTATAATATAAACAGTTCTACTGTTCTAGAATGAACAGTTGATATTACAATATCAACTACTGTTCAAGAGTGAACAGTTGATATTACAATATCAACTACTGTTCACTTTTGAACAGATGATATCACAATATCAACTACTGTTCACTCTTGAACAGTTGATATCACAATATCAACTACTGTTCACTCTTGAACAGTTGATATTACTATTATTAATGTCAGAAGGAAAATCAGTCTTTTGGTTCTCATAAAAAGAAGAATAAATTCTATTAAGGACTTAGAATGAATGAGTTTTCACAATTTTGATAATATCTGTTGGATAGATTATAGGTGAAAACAACTGCATACTCTTAGTTCTTGTGAATCTCAAGTTTCAACGATATTGTTACCTTCCGTATCAGCTTATCCTTATAGGTAGGATTCCCCACAAGTCATCTTTCTAAGAGCTTCCTGTTCTTGACCTCTAGCTTGCGATTGCAAGGTGTAGTCGAAATTCGAATGCTAATATGTAGAGAAGATCAAGTGTCGTTGACTTTGAGTGGAATTATGAATGTATTACTTGGCTCAGCATATTTCCTTTTTCAAATGTTTATAACGTGACATCCGAAAATAATCTATATCAACGGAAGAAGGTAGATTGTATATCCAGTACCGTACTACATGATATGCGTTGGTTGCTTACAGAATAATACTGCACAATAATTATACATTAGGTTATATATTCATATACAATCAAATTTATCTATCTAATCTAATACACAATCAAAATTCGGGAATGGAATAGTAAGGGCTATAAAGCCTGTTTTTACTTTCCTAGGCCTATTACCATAGGCAAGGAAAGTATTGCTTTCCAAAAAAAATTGAGGGGTACCCTAATTTCAAGTTTTCTATACGTTTCAAAGTCCCCTGAGTCCAAAAACATGATTTTGGGTGTGTGTGTCTGTGAACACGATAACTCCATTCCTAATTAACCGATTGACTTTAAATTTTAAACTTAAGGTCCTTATACCATGAGGATCCGACAATAAGAAATTCAATAAAATTCAATTCAAGATGGCGGAAAAAAATAAAAATAAATTCGTATGGCTTTTGTTGGTGGGGAGTTCCTTGCGGGAATGTTCCACCGCCTGAATATATAATTTAAGCCGTCAATGGGCCTTACGACTGTCATACTTCAGCCGGGACCGACAGTTTAACGTGCCCATCCGATAACACGGGAGTGATCTGTTTAAAAAACTTTTGGCTCTCAGTGGGGTTTGAACCCGGGATCTCTATGCTGCTACGCAAGCACTCTATCCATAAAAAAAATGGCTGATAATTACTAAAAAATCATGTTTTTCACGTTTTTCTCGAAAGCGGCTCTGACGATTTTCTTCAAATTTATACCATGAATAGCTATTTATAAGCCCTATCAATTGACATGAGTCTTATTTCTGGCAAAATTTCAGGAGCTCCGTAATATTCTTGAGAAAAATGGCGGATAATGACTGAAAAAACATGCTTTCACGGTTTTCTCGAAAACGGCTATAACGATTTTCTTCAAGTTTATACCATGAATGAGCTCTATCAACTGACATTAGTTTCATTTCTGGGAAAATTTCAGGAGCTCCATAATATTCTTGAAAAAATGGCAAATAATTACTAAAAAACCATGTTTTTCACAATTTTCTCAAAAATGACATGACCGATTTTTTTCATACTCTGTATAGTTATTTATCAGCTCTAACAACTGGCATCAGTTTTTTCCCTGGGAAACAAATTGGGGGTCCACCCCATCCTTTGAGAAATGGACCTAGGAACCTCCTTCTCATGCATGAGGTAGGTAGGTAGAGCAGTTTATAACAAGAACACATAGTCGATATTTCATCTGAAGAACAGCTGTTTTGACGACTTTTAAAAAATAATCGAATTTCACAATTTACACAAAGAAAAAAGTACTCTAAAAACAATTATATATACACACATATACGCAGTAGTCTGATCGTCGTTTCAAATATGTTGCCGCCAATCGTCATTATGTTATTCCCCTAAATTATTCTCGTTTAAGAATGAGGCTTACAGTTTAATGAGCAAGGAAAGTTGTATGAGTGTACAACACCAGATTTTTTCGTTTCCAATCATTTTATGATTGAGTTGTTTTGTCATTGTTGTTGAATAAAATAAATATACAGAGTGAGTCATATGTGTGGGAACACTCCAATGAGTTGGAGAATGTTGTAGAATATAATACTGTAACTTTCAGGATACGTTTGGTGATATTTTTGGCTATCCAAAATTTTTTGGCGATCCATTTGGCAAGTCATAAAATAATACTGAGTAGGAGTTTGATAATCCATGGATCGGTCAGCGGAATTCTGTTCAGAACTAAAATTATTGGCTATCATCATTGTACTGCTCAACTTTCTATGATCCATATAACTTGGCAATTACCAGTGTAAGAATAGAAAATAAGAGAAGGTGGGAGGAGGTGGAGGAGGTGAAGGAAGAGGAGGAGTAGGAGAAGAAGAAGAAGAAGAAGAAAAGAAGAAGAAGAAGAAGAAGAAGAAGAAGAAGAAGAAGAAGAAGAAGAAGAAGAAGAAGAGAAGAGAAAAGAAGAAAAGAAGAAGAAGAGAAGAAGAGAGAAGAAAGAAGAAGAGAAGAAGAAGAAAGAAGAAGAGAAGAAGAAGAAGAAGAGAAGAGGAAGGAAGAGAAGAAGAAGAAGAAGAAGAAGAAGAAGAAGAAGAAGAGGAAGAAGAAGAATATGAAGAGGAAGAAGAAGAAGAAGAAGAAGAAGAAGAAGAAGAAGAAGAAGAAGAATATGATGATGATGCAGAAGAATCTCTCTTTCTAGCTCTGCAACGTTCCCAGATTGAGTTTTAACAATGTATGGTAGATGAACAAAAGATTTGATCTTATATGAAAATTTACTATTAAAGCATTAAAAATTATTCTTTCTCGATGAATATAATATAATTAGTTATTTTTAACAAGGATGAACAATTCATATTATTAAATAAAAATACTTTTTTAAATATTATTTAATATGAATAATTAACCAAGCGAAGTGAGGTCTAAGATTCAAGTTGACGGTTTGGCATTTCCCTTAATGTTTAAATGTTTGAATGTTTATATGTTGCGCATTTACGGCGAAACGCGGTAATAAATTTTCATGAAATTTGACAGGTATGTTCCTTTTTTAATTGCGCGTCGACGTATATACACGGTTTTTGGAAATTTTGCATTTCAAGGATAATATAAAAGGAAAAAGGAGCCTCCTTCATACGCCAATATTAGAGTGAAATCAGACCATAGAATTATTCATTATAAATCAGCTGACAAGTGATTGATTACACAGACGTGTGGAGAAGCTAGTCTATTACTGTATTTCCATAAGGTCTTTAGTTTCAATCAGGTACTTGTGGATGAGAATACTGCGTGAGGTCTACTATTCACAGAACTACTAGTATGAACAATACTAATTTTTCCTCTCCCTATCATTTATATGATGTATACTTATTATATCAATCAATAAAGAATAAAGAATATCAACTTCCCAACTACACAAAAAGTGGAATTCATATTACATCAATGTATCGGAATTATCTTCTTTAGAAGGTAGTGGCAAGGCAAAAAACGGCAACACTGTCTATCTGTCTCCATTGCCATTATAACGTGGATCTCACTAGAGGGTGACTAGAGGGTAAGCAGTGCAGCTAATGTGAACTCAAATCGTAAGTATTGACGAACTGAACTGATTAACTTCCCATTTCTTTTAGTATCTCAAGGAATGGCCAAATTTCACATGGCCAATGAATCACAATTTTGAAACGTTTGAATGAACCTCTAATTGGGGAGGGGCTCTAGGCCAATGGGAGACGTTCACCTTGATAGGTACTTGATGAACTGAGATATTGACAAGCTGAGACTCTACCCCACAGATTGAAAAGCATCAGCTGCCAAAATTCTATTTTGAAATAAGTAAATACGTCAACTCAATCCAATTATTGTTTAATACTGATGCAATAAGCCATCATGGTCTGGCTTGGTTCATGATTGTTAACTGGTAATTATACTTTCAAGTACGTACAATGTGATATTTTGAAATGAACTAAAAGTAGATTTGTTATTTGTAATACTGAATTCATTCTAGAGAGTTTCAGCATTTGATTGCATGTTCCTTTCATCAAGGTTGACTTGATGATTCTCCATTCTTGAATCACAATTTTGAAACGTTTGAATGAACCACTAATCGGGGAGGGGCTTGTCTAGGCCAATGGGAGACGTTCACCTTGATAGGTCACGGCTTCCACCAATAACACTGCTCGGCCGTTAGTATGAATATTGCAGCTATCCACTGTAGTTTTATTTTACGAGCTATTGATAATGGCGTAACAACCGAAGACGATGTCTCGATTTTTATATTGTAAAGGTATAAAGGCTAATTTTGTTTTTCTTTCTGTGTAGTTGAGAAGTTGATATTGTGGTAATTATTCATATTGAATGAAAAAGACTAAGAAATTGTCAAAAAACCACATATTTATTGATACCTAGAAAGACCGCTGGTTTCGGTGATTACACAATTGTCAATCTCTGATAAAGAACGAAACCGGTCTTTCTAAGTAACAATGAATATGTGGTTTTTTGACAATTTCTTAGTCTTTTTCATATAAAAGGTAAAATTTGTATGTATTTGATATAAAGGAACCTCCTTGATAAGTCCAGTGTCCCTTCAAACAGTGTCTCTAGCACTTTCAATGGAAAAAATAATAGATGACATGGCTAAATCTTCACAATATTCTGAACTTATTGTACTGGCCCTTCTCATTAGATTGAAAGTTGTATTCATGAGCGAGGTCTACTGTTCGCAGAACTACTAGTTATTCAATTTGAATTTGTAATTTCCTACTGAATTATATGAAAAAAAATCAAATGACCTATGTTCATTCTTTACTTACTTGTTCTCTCTATTGATGCTATCAAAATAATACTTCTAGATAATAAGTGATTTTTCAACAATCCAGTTTGATTGATAATGACGTACTGTATTGAATTAGGAATCTTTTGTTCTAACCGATATAGACTATCTTTAGAAACATCTTGCAATCACTTTAATGGTAAAAGTGTTGACTGCTCGCTGAGTTATATCGTTGTATAAATCCAAATAATCCCAGCAAGACGCAATTTTTATGCTTGAGAAGATGAAAATACCAACAACCAAATGATGTCATTGAACTGTTCAAAACTCACATTTTTATTCAGACAGAAAAGAATTTAAATCAACGGAGCTGGATGAAAAACCCAGTTTATTCTCTTTTATTTCATGGCAAATCTTCTCTTTTCCATTTATGCATTCTCTTCCTCCTGTCTCTTCTTAGCGATTTCTTTCTTTTTCTCATTTTCCTTACACTTCCTCTCTTTTTCTTCTTTTGCATTTTTTCTCGCGCCTACAATTATACATTCCTACAATTATTGCGCCTACATTCAATGAGTTTATTCTTATCCTCTTCTAATTCACGTCTTTTATCTTATTTCATCAATTCTTCCTCTCCAATTCCCGCAGTAATTCCATTACTTCGTTCAATAATGATAATTATTATCATTTTCTCTTTCAGTTAGATTATTTCCTCTTAGTTTCTCGCTCATTTTTCTCACTTTTTCTCTCCTCAAGATTGATTTTCTCCAACTCTTTTCTCTCTTCATCCAGTCAGTCTCTTTTTCTCCATTAGTCCCTTACTCTTCACCTAGTCTCTTCCTTCTACAAGTATTTATTTTTTATAGTCAGTATTTTCTCTCTTCTCATTCCTATCTGTAATGAATCCCAAGATAAACGGAAATCAAACATCTGTCGTCTCGGCTTAAAATGCCTCGAATATTTGTCTCAAGTATGCCACATATTCGATTGGAGAGAACCAGAGAACGATAATCTCAAAGTGCTGTTGACACTCAACAAGTGCTATTTGCTAAGTGAAATTATTTACTTGGATTCATTAATTTGTTCCCAAGTTTACAAGTACGTATAATATGCTCTCCTACTAATTTAAAAAAAAAGTATATTCCACACCTGAGGCGGAAAATGTGTGTTTGCCGGCACGAGATCACAGTTTTCAAATTTGAGACGAGGTCAGAAATTTGAAACGTTCGTGAGCCGGTAAAACAGTTTTAAACTGAAAACTTGACGAGAGCTTCATAGAGAGCGTAAGTGGGAACTGGGTAAACGTTTTGTTGACAACTTTATCAGCGCTTCCACATTGTGTTGACGACAAAATTCTGTTGTCAACTTTCTCAGTGTTCCCCACACTGAGTTGAGGATACAATTTTGTTGGCAACTTTCTCAGTGTTTCCCACACTGAGTTGACAACAAAATTTTGTTGGCAACATTCTCAGTGTTTGCCACACTGAGTTGAGGATACAATTTTGTTGGCAACCTTCTCAGTATTTCCTACACTGAGTTGATGATACAATTTTGTTGGCAACTTTCTCTGTGTTTTCCACACTGATTTGACGATAAAATTTTGTTGGCAACTCTCTCAATGTTTCCCACACTGATTTGATCATAGAATTCTGTTGTCAACTTTCTCAGTGTTTCCCACACTGATTTGACGATAAAATTCTGTTGGCAACTCTCTCAATGTTCCCCACACTGATTTGATCATAGAATTCTGTTGTCAACTTTCTCAGTGTTTCCCACACTGATTTGACGATAAAATTCTGTTGGCAACTCTCTCAGTGTTTCCCACACTGAGTTGATGACATAATTCTGTTCACAACTTTCTCATTGTTTCCCACACTGATTTGACAACAAAATTTTGTTAGCAACTTTCTCTGTGTTTCCCACACTGAGTTGACGATAAAAATCTGTTAGCATCTTTCTCAGTGTTCCCCACACTGATTTGAGGATACAATTCTGTTGGCAACTTTCTCAGTGTTTCCCACACTGATTTGACTATAAAATTCTGTTGGAAACTTTCTCTGTGTGTCCCACACTGAGTTGACAATAAAATTCTGTTGTCAACTTTCTCAGTGTTCCCCACACTGAGTTGAGGATACAATTTTGTTGGCAACCTTTTCAGTATTTCCCACACTGATTTGGCAATAACATTTTGTTGGCAACTTTCTCTGTGTTTACCACACTGAGTTGACGATAAAAATCTGTTGGCATCTTTCTCAGTGTTCCCCACACTGATTTGAGGATTTTGTTGGCAACTTTCTCAGTGTTTCCCACACTGAGTTGATGACATAATTCTGTTGGCAAATAATTTATCAGTGCTTCTCACACTGATTTGACAACAACATTTTGTTAGCAGTTTTCCCAGTGTTTCTCACACTGAATTGACAACTTTCTCAGTGTTTCCCACACTGAATCGACGACTAAATGTTGCTGTGTTTTTAATAAATCGCAAATTATTATTGCCGTCATTTGTTGAGAACTCAATTGATAACACTCTGTGATGAACGCGCCTTAAAACGTTTCTATTGGTCTTGAATCAATGTTATTCAAAATATCTTGTCCTTGAATTGAGAATCAAAACTCTCTTGCTCCACAAGCAAGAGTGCTCTCCTTTATTTGTAATGGAGTTTATTTATTTGATGCGAACATAGGAATTTGATGATAACCAAAATAAATAAAAGATACACATATTGAATAATTAATGAGCAACATCGGAAGAATTTCGTACATTGATATACTAAATAATAATTTTTTATTTCATTTATATTGTGTATGGAGTTCTATTTGCAGATAATAGATTATTTTCTATTTTAGGCAACTTATGCAAATTATGGCTCGACAACATCAAAACTTATTTGAAGGCTCGTTTATCAATGACTAAGTTGTATAAGCATAGAGAAACTGTAATAGATTGGTTATTCTATGCTATAAGACAAGGGAACGCAGTTCTAAAACTAGCCTGGTAAGTCAATTTAACTAAGTGATCAATTATAGAAAACAGTAGGGGACTAAACTATTAGCATTATTAACGGCATGAGGTCTATTTGATTTGAAGCCTACACCTATTCATCAGATAGATGAACGTTGGACCTAATGGTTGAGGATTTGTCATGTTGCAAGGTTTTTTATGCTTGCAGACTATGATAGTTCAGTCAAATGAGGCGCTACCAACATTTTTGACAAGCAGCTGCCGGAAAAGTTGTGGGTGTAGAAAACATAACCAGCATTCAAATTATTTCAATAAATTGGTGGTTTTGACAATATCATGTAGTTTTCATTCAATACGGATATCTACCACAACATTATCTTCACAACAACACTTCCAAAAATACCAATCAATAAAGCTCTTGTTTATAAATTGTTGAATATTCATACTTTTTAATATAATCGGTCCAAACTAGTGAGTACATGAAAATATTTTTTGTAATTTCTTCTTTCTTTTACAATCATGAAAACTATTTGATTTTGTTCATTTTTATCATTATTGGAAGTTTCTCTATTTAAATATAACACAAAAAGTTGATGTAAATAAATTATGCGCGAATTAATTGAGTTTTTCTCTTCTTAATCAATTGAATATGGAGTATGCACGATAAGAAATTGTTAATTAAATAATAATAATAATAATATTTTTTTCATTTTCAATTTATTTCATTTAAAGTTACCTAGTATCATACACATACAGTGTTTTGTTATAATATAATAATAATAATATAATAATAATAATAATAATAATAATAATAATAATAATAATAAAAGGAAAACTATCTGCAAAGAATTGCATCAAGGCTGTGAATACTTGGTGATCCCAGCATTGACCTACACCTTTGGAATTCTGAAGTGGTCAGATACTCGATTGGAGCAGATTGATAGGTATGTCAGGACAAGGATGACTAAATTCAGGATGCATCATCCACGTGCCTCGGTTGCTCGACTGTACCTACCAAGGAGTATGGGAGGTCGCGGTTTGATGAGGGTATCAAGGTTATGTGTAAGTCAGGAAACGAAGTTGAGATCTTACTTCCAGAATGCTGATTCAGATTTGTTCGTGAAGGTATGCCAGCTGGATAATGGTTACACAGCCCTTGATTTAAGGAACCAAAAAGTAGCGAGCTGCTATCTGCTCAAGACCTTAAAGAAGAATGGAGGACAAAAGAGTTACATGGACGGTTTTATGGGCACCTTAATTCAGAGCCAATAAGCCAAGAGCTGTCTTGTATGTGGCTGACAGTGGGAAGTTTGTTCCCAGAGACTGAGGGCTTTGTACAGGCGATTCAAGATCAAGTGATAGCAACAAATGCTTATAGGAGGCATGTAATGGGAGACAGGACCATAAGTGACAAATGCAGAATGTGTGCCAGTGCAGTAGAAAGTATCCAACATATTGTATCCGGCTGCTCAGTGCTAGCCCCAAGAGAGTATATGTTGCGTCATAACAATGTGGCAAAAATTGTGCACTTGGAGATGCAGATCAAGTTTGGGAATATTGCAGAGGTCCCCCCTTACTATAACTATCAGCCCCTCCTCTGGTTGAGTTCAATCACGTCAAGATCTACTGGGATGTCCAAATGATTACAGACAGGCGGGTAGTACACAACAAGCCTGACATCCTGGTATTGGATCAGCTGGAGAAGAGGGCTTATATAATTGATATTGCTGTACCTTCAGATGAGAATGCTCAGAAGACCAGAGGCGAGAAAATCAGAAAATACCAAGAGCTGTCATTTGAGCTGAAGGAAATGTATGGGCTGAATACAGTGAGAGTACTTCCAATTGTAATAACAGTCAATGGCCTGATACTCAAGTCGGTTGTGGAAATATGTCGAAGTATTGACTTGGTAGACGAGGTGCTGAAGAGAATGCAAAAATCTGTCCTCCTTGACACTGCACGTATTGTGCGCAAGTTCATAAAATAGTAAACAGTGTTATAAAGATGAAAGGAAGGTTGCATTAAAGTGCCCCTTCTTTGAAAATATTTCCGCAAGAGCGTGCTTATAAAAGAGAGAATAATAGTAGGAACTCAAAAAACTTTATAAATTAAATGAACCATTAAAGTCATGACGTCATTTGTAGTGAAAAACCAGAACATCATTTCAGATCTTGTAACTTTTAATCGTAGACATTCACGAAATTGGCAATTTGAATTATACTATAGTCAATCCGACAGTTATAACTTTGGTAAAGATTCTTCTGAATATGTTTCAAATATTTGCGCTAAACGAGGAGAAGACATGTTATGTGAAGTATGAGATAATATAAAGAGCGAGATAATATAAAGTATGTGAATAATAAAAAGAGAATTGATAAAAACGAAGGAGAGCAGCAACTTGGTGTGTGATTCATAAATAAGATAGCAATCATTAAATCACATACGTGAATCAGCAGAGATGAAAATTTAATGCCGCGATTCAGTTGCAACGCTCCAGTGCCTTCAACACTATATAGATTACGAGCTGTAATCAACTATATCTGTCTACATCAGAGATTGTATAAATTTATTGAAGAACATCTCCACAGGATAAGCTATGCTATGAAGGTGGTTGCAAAGTGGAAGAGTATAACTTATCAACCGTGCAGTTAACCGCTTGAGTTAAATGCACTCCTATCGAACGGAGTTCAACTCCCTGAAATATGACTGATATTTCCTTGTTAAGGTTTCAATAATTTTTCTGCATTCACTCCCAGTTAATCCGATGATTTAGTGATGAATTCTCTCATATCAGTTACAGTAAACGTACCGTGAAGATAATTATTATCCCCATGAGTTTGAATGGGACCATTCACACTCAGTCCAGCAGAGCGAGTATGAATAGTCCCATTAGAAGTCGTGTGGATTATATGTTCACTGTACCGGTCACGATCACTGATACTGATATGAAGGAATTCTGTTTAATGATGGTTTTCGATCTTAGAGTGTAGAGAGTTCTAATTACGGTAGTCTTGATGGAAAATATGCTTGATTTGAGAGAAGGTGTTGTGCTATATTTAATTGAGATTTTCACTTTTATTAACCTTCACATTGATCTTAATCCTGTAATTTATATTTTGCTATTCATGGTTTATTACATTTTTTACCAATACTTTGATAAAACTATTTTACAGTAAATTTACAATGTTAAATTCAGAATAATATTTATCTAATGTTGGCCATACATAGCTGTTTCTAATTGACCATTTATCTAAATTTGTATGTAAGTTCAACTTGAATGTATTGAAATTTCAAGTTAGCAAATTATTTTCCTAAGAAAGCATCAGTTTTAGAGATAAGTACTGTAGCCTTTATAAGTCATAATTAGTAATCTCACAAAAAAGTTTATAACTAAGCAGTATATTATTGACCATTTTCCAGTAATAGGTGAATAACATCACTCTACGGAATTTCAGCTGAATGTAGAAAAAATTTTGGACCGAAAATGATTCAATGACATTGATTTTTGATTAATGGAGAAGATAAGACCATTAGAGCAGATAATACCATGATAGGAACATTATCCATGTTCCTGGAAATTGCTACTGAACATCAATTCGAGGGCTCTACTAATTAAATAATTGAAAACGTATGTGATAGTTAAATTCGGATATTATAATAAGTTTTAATTCAGTCTTGTTGTGTAATTCTGATTAAATAAATAAATAAAATAAAGTCTCAAATATCTCGATTTCATTTTTCAAATGAGATTAGTCTCTTACTCTACGGATAGACATCAGAAAAATATCTCTGTGAGCCCTACAAATAAGGAATTATCTTCAGAAACGTATTCCAAGCCTTGATAATAATATATTGATAGTTTCATTACCTTATACAGATAGTCTAATTTCACTGTAGTACATTCATAAGTTAATTTTAATACTGTAATTTATTAACCCGATACATAGATTAATTGATAGCATTTCTGTGTTCATGCATATTGATTTTTGAATCCACACTTATTTATCACTTGTAAGCTTATCTGCTTATTTAATATACAGAATTCTTCATATAAGTTTGTAGTTACTTGTGTATTCCCACAGGGTTCCTAGTATCTCTAACACGACAGAAAAGGTACCAGCATATTGAGATTCAAATTTTATGCTAGTATTGCGTGATTGGAAACCACTTGGAACTTGAGTTGAGGAATGTATAAATAGGGGTTTTTATAAAATTTATAGTCTGTTATAACCTATAAATAGAATCAAATCTGTACTTGTTACTAGTGCAACATTGCATCTGACATAAATGAACAGGTACGATCATTTGAGTATGTATCTTATTACTGTATTTGATGTTGGCCCACATCATATAACATGCCATCAAATTGAATTGTTATATTATTTTACATTTGCTTTGACAAACTTGACATTTGTTCAGGTTTCTAGATACTAGATTTGGTATTTACGATGAGTGCGGGCCAACTTCACACGAACCAGAAAATTTGGCTAAAGATAGTTGAAAATAGTATAGATCGTTAGTTTAGAATAATTAAAACCACTCAACACGGTCGATAAAGAAATCTGCATATAAAATAAGTAATTAGTTCAGATTTGCTAAAAGTAACTTCTATAATCCAAATTTTGATTCAACTTTAGTTCAGCCAGTACCAGGTATATTGCCTTCAATAATGATAGAGAACAGCATAGACCTATTAATAATATCCAGGACATCAAAATTATATATTTAATATGTGAATATTTCCTATTTTAGTTATATTAATGTGAAATATTTCTTCTATGTTTAGTTTTGAAGCATCTAAAATTTGAAAATCTACTTTCTGGAAATACTTTTAGAACTGAATATTTTGTGAATTGAAGAACTACCAAGACTTAACCTATTTCGGACTATGTGTTATCTATATTTGGGAGAGGAATAGCACAATGTTACCTCTTATTTTTCCTCTCCCTATAATTTTGATAATGTACTTATTGTATAAATGAATAAGATAGATGAAACCTAAATAAGCTCATATAAGGATATCATATCTGAACTCCTGAGCATGATTTATTCATTCCATTTAATGCAACGACTACTCCAAAACTGTGAGACAATAAATTGACTATAGTTGTCACTGACTACTATAATAATATTACTACATTTGAATAAGGTAATTTATGATATTCAATATTTTAATAATCTACAGCAGAATAAGAACTATATCTAATATTAAACAGCTCGAGATCTTCAACCAATCACAAGCGACTAACGCCTTCATACTTGAAGCCCCATCAATTTCATTAGTTCATAGCAAAAATATTGCCCATAGACTGCTGCATTCTATTGAACAAATATGGTACTACGTCAAACAAATCCCTCCTTCTCTCAAACAACTCCAACTCTTCGACCAATCACAAGCGACTATTACCTTCGTAGTAAACGCACCCATTCTCTCATTGGTCGTTCAGTAATAGGCAGTCACACAGACGCCATTATTATGTTTAACGGAATTATTCCAACCAATGATAGTCGTCCTGTACACAAGAAAGGGCGAAGTAGGCCAACTACAACGAAGCAGCTTGTTTGTGAACGGTGGATGCTATTTCAGTCTCATTAAAATTGGATGACAGCACTGGTACATCCTCCATTTTTCCATTTTCAAGAACAAGTCAGATTGTCACGATTTTTCTTTTCAATTACATCTATAATGTGCTTATTGTATAAATGAGTAAAATAGATGAAACCTAAATAAGCTCACATGAATATATCATATCTGAACTCCTGAGCATGATTTATTCATTCCATTTAATGCAACTACTCCAAAACTGTGAGACAATAAATTGTCTCATGTTTCCCAGAGTTTCAGAGTTCTAAAATGAGTCCATTATATTGAACAATGAGTCTGCAATGAATTCTAGAGGACCATTTTAGAGTCCTTCTATTAACTGCCACACGATTTGAGAGAAAAATTGAAAAAACTTCCAACTTCTTCAATTGGAGAATCTCTTAATCCTGCTTACGTTAAGAATATTATTTTCATGATGACTGAAAATCAGCTCTAATCTGTCTTTACCCCGAATTTCGAATTAAAAATTCACGGAAAACGATAACTTCATTTCCACAAATATTTATACTGCATCAAATTGTATCAAATAGGCAGACCTACTATTGAATATGAATAAAAATATAAATCTAAGTACCCTTTTCAAAATTGTTGTGAGTAAACAATTTCAACAATTTCTTATTTTACTTACATTTCTATTTCTTTTTAAATTATACTGCAATATACAATTTTATCGTACCATGTCTCATGTGCGTTGATCATACAAAAGCGATAAAGAGAGATTTATGAATTATAGTGTAAAGAGAGACAGCAAGTAAGAAGGAGGAGGAGAGAATAATATGGATCAATGAAAGAATAGATCAGAGAATACATGAAATACAAGAGTGACAAAAAAAGAGTTGGCGTGTTTATCTGTGTGAGAGAGAGTGTTTGTGGTGGTGGACACATAGATAGAGAGGATGTTAGCTAGGGAAAGTCTCAGTTTTGTACTCATGTACTGTCCGTTGATAATGTAAACTTGACAAGTGACTTCGATTCATCTTTTCCGAGGAGAGAAGAAAGAGGAAGAGAAGATTCGAGTGAGAGGGGAGACATAAATAGAAAATGACTAGACGCCTTACCCTCCAAGCACTTTATATCTTCCCCATGTTTGCGCTTGATTTATTGTCAGATCGGATAATGTGGATTGTAACAGACGAAGGTCAACGCAATTTGTATGTGGATTAAGTTATAAACTGAGACGCCATAAATATTGTTTCAGATACTACAAAGTTAAATTTAAATTTTCATCACTGTTAGACGCATTTTGCATTCAAAGGCTCAATAAATTTTAAACGAATCCCTTATGTTTGATTAGCGTATTGCTTTGGAAAACACGTGTTTCAGGTTTCTCCACTCATTGAGATCATGTTTTGCAATGAGTTGTTGCAAATAATTGACAGAATGTCGTGAATTGAATTGTTCTGATTGATATTCATTGCAACTTATCAATGATTTGGATGAAATCAATCTATTCAAATTCTCTCGTCGAATAAAATTTGCCTATGGATGAAGTTTTTGTAGGAATATATTTCATTGAAGTCTGTTTCAATTATTTTTTATTTATCCTCTTTTAGCATCATTATGCTCTCAAATACTGCTTTTTATTTCCCAATATGATTACACCACATATACAATAATATGCTTTAACATTCATGAGTTTGATATATATAAAGAATGTATTATTCCAAATTTTCTGTTCTTCGGTCAATATTTGAATTAGCAAAATTCCTTAGTTATATTTATATAGTTTCCAATGAGTATTTGAAATGATTGTTATACAATAATAATATTCCAGCAGTTATGTTATGTTATGTTTGAAGGGTCGGATTCAAGGATCCAAAGGTTCAAAGAATCCCACAAGTCAACCGGAGCTTATTGTGTTCCCAAGTACGGTAGTTCGGTAAATCAATAACTGTGTCCCTTAGAAGATCCAGGAGTTTTTCCCTATACTAACATCCCATTTAATTATACTAACATTCTTGCCCATAGAATCTTGCAATAAGTGTGATAATATCACTATATCAAGCATATTATGCTTGTGATATCACTATACCAAGCATATTATGCTTAGCAGTCTTTTAAGACTGATTGGTTTTAGTTGGAGTTGATTAGTTATTTAACTGCAATATCTAATGAAATCTTCCATCTTTGTCATATCTATTTTTGTCTAATGTCAGACGAAAAAAGGATGGTATATAGCTATAGATCTATATACTATTCTTGGGATGAAAATAGGATTGATATGTAACATTTCCTGATAGGATAAGTATTATTTATTGAAAGCAGTCTCTGTTCCGCTATATTCCTCAATCGCTATAAATCAATGATGTTTCCTGTTGTATTTCATTAATGGGTTACAGAGTCACAAAAATAGTGCCGATTCTAATTTTTTTCTGATGTTAATCGTCAAATAATCATATCTACAAGGCTTTTGAAGTGAACGAACACATTAATAATAGTGTGTTACAATGAGCTTGTGTCACTTTCATTAATATTGGCTCTAAAGCCGTGTTCACACTGAACAAATGCTCGATATACATGTTTGTGGCGGGGATCAGAGACAAAAATTTCAAAAAGTTTGGACAATCATTGTTTGTCAAATAAAAATTACTTTTTTCCAAACATTTTCAGTGTTTGCTGTAAAACATAAAACCCAGTTCTCAGTTCAATAATATTAAATAGGATTCTGAATGCAGCAAAATTAGTGTTTCCTTTCTCTCTAACAAACTTATTATATGCAACTCTGGTTAGCGCACAGGCATTTTTTGCCCATGCA
Organism: Nilaparvata lugens; assembly: GCF_014356525.2. NCBI lineage: Eukaryota > Metazoa > Arthropoda > Insecta > Hemiptera > Delphacidae > Nilaparvata > Nilaparvata lugens. The sequence continues at coordinate 66,954,305 of NC_052508.1, read as the reverse complement.
GACCATTTTCTAAAGATTTATTTGGCTTACTGTATTCATGAGGTTGTTTTTATTCTTTGTTGTTGTTTTATATTGATAATGAGTACATAAGATTATTACTTTGTATGTAAAGTGCATTTTTTAAAAATAAATATATTTTGTCTGTCTGTCTGTCCTCACTTATTAACAAAAATATTTTGTTTGGTGACGCGTCCACACTGGCCAAGGGCAAACATTTTTTGTCAAACAATGCCCAAAAATTTAATATTAAAATTCAAAATTAAAAATTTAAAATTTGCCAGTTTCAATGAACATGTTTTTCGAACATTTGTTCACTATGGACACTGCTTAAGATTGCAGCAATGACAGGCTGTTCAAAGCTCCATTAAACTTATCCTTGAAGAGACTTCTTTGTTTTAAGAAAATTGAAATTTGTGAAATATGGGAATGATTAAACCAGTAGTTAGCAGCAATGACAGACAGTTCAAAGCTCCATTAAATTCATCCTTGAAGACACTTCTCTGTCTTAAGAAAATTGAAATTTGTAAAATATGGGAAAGATTAAACCAGTAGTTAGAAAATTACGGAGATAAAGACTATTCCTCTGTTATTTTGATTGTCTTGAAAAAAATGTAATTTGTTGATTATGGGAATGAATAAAACCAGTAATAAGAAAGTTACTTAGAGGAAACCCATTCCTCTGTAATTTGCATGAGGGGTTGGAGATGGAAACAAAACAAAGATCGCTCAGAAATGGAAGCCTCACTAACTTGACAGAAGAGTCATACTTCTCCCTCCGATGTAAACAACGCTATAAATCTGCATGACTCACGTTTCAAGATTGAGGGGCTCTGTTGAACCACTGAACAATGTCTATGTATAGTAGTTGGATTCAACCACAATCTAAATAATGATTCTTTGTTTGCACAAGAAGTTTATTATGACAAGTATCAAATCTAACAAGAAACTCCGGAAATGTCACAACTAAGGACAAATTTTGTCTCAAAACTATTAATCCTGTACTGTGTTGAAAGTATTCGTCCTTTACTCATTTGAACAAACTGTGTTGAGATTGAACTGTTTCTTATCCAGTGATTCAGATTGATGTGGAATGGAGAGATGATGGTTGTCACAATGTATTGTGGATTGATTATGATAATAATGTGTGATCCCATTGAATGTATAGTGAGGTCCACTTTATAATGGCAGTGGATAAAGATAGGAGAATAGCGATGCCGATACTCTGCATCAATTAATTATATTTCTACACTGTCAAAAACATAATTGGCATCGTTGTGAACCTAGAAAAGGATAGTACCACCGGCTTTGTCGAATGATAGACAAGTATAGCAAAACCAAAGTTGATCAAATACTGTCATTATAACGTGGACCTCACTATAGAGCCAATCCCTTCACTGCTTTACTCAATTTCAATATACAGAGTGAGTCATATAATAAATATATGGGAACCCTTCAATGAATTTGAGACTGTTGTAGATATAATACTGTAACTTCCAGGATGAGTTATTGGTCAAATACTCTACCTTTTGACGTACAACTGAATTTCAACCCCTCTTAAGAGGGTGACTTGGGGGTTGTAGCTCGAATATTTAAAATGTAAACGCCCATTGTGTGGTACATAATTTCAAAGGTAATTTTATAACTAGGAAGATGCCATAAATTAAAATGTTCTATGATGATTGTATTAAATAGCGGTTGATTGAAGTTTTAGTTTTTAAAGAAATGAGGGGTTGTAACTCAAATATTTCGAATGTAAACACCCATTTAGTGGTACATCATTTTGAAGGCCTTTTCAAAACAAGAAAGATGACATCAATACAAATTTTCTATGACACTTGTATCCAAAATGGTGGCTAATTGAAGTTTTAGTTTTCACTTGAAATAAAAATATTACAGTAATGCTTTTATGATACACCTAAAGCAAGTTAGTTACACATACATCGACTTTTCGACGTTCGATTTATTACCGTACTTATTTATCCTATTGGATTAAACAGATGATGTTTTTTATGTTCCGTTCAATCTGATAGAATTCATAAGCACTCAATAAATCGAACGTTCAAAAATCGATGTGTGTGTAACTGGCTAATGGGTGCGAGTATGGAGGTTAGTCACAGCACAGGTGACTCATCCCCTATTCTTGTGGACTATTCTCGTGCGGTTGACCTGATAAAAATAATTCTAATTGATGTAAGTGCAGTAATGCACATTCTTTTATAGTGTGGTCAACGTTATTATCAGTGAAGAAAGATAGGAGAAAAACGTTGCCGATCCTCTTTCTTGTCAATGCCTTCTATGGAGGTTAACTAAAACAAGTTTATTGATGTAATATCAACTGTTCATTCTCGCTTAAAATAATCAATTATATTTTTCAACAATTTCATAATGAATTTTCATAATAAAAATGAAATATTTTGTTAATTAATTAATTATCAATTCTACATTGTTAAAAGACGATCTGACAAAAGAGCAAAGCGAGAAAGAGATAGTGCTATCCGCTTTGTTGAATGATACAAAAGGATAGCAATACGATTGATAATCAAACACTTACATTATAACGTGGACCTCGCTTAAGATTTCACTCGATTCATTATCTGATAACTCATTCACTTTTTACTTTCCTTGCCCTATTACCATAGGTAAGGAAAGTATTGCTTTCCGAAAAAAATTAAGGTACCCCAATTTCTAAATATCTATACGTTTCAAGGTCCCCTGAGTCCAAAAAACTGGTTTTGGGTATTGGTCTGTATGTGTGTGTGTGTGTGTGTGTGTGTGTGTGTGTGTGTTGTGTGTGTGTGTGTGTGTGTGGTGTGTGTGTGTGTGTGTGTGTGTGTGTGTGTGTGTGTTGTGTGTGTGTGTGTGTGTGTGTGTGTTGTGTGTGTGTGTGTGTGTGTGGTGTGTGTGTGTGTGTGTGTGTGTGTGTGTGTGTGTGTGTGTATGAGTGTATGTGCGTCTGCGTACACGATATCTCATCTCCCAATTAACGGAATGACTTGAAATGTGGAACTTAAGGTCCTTCCACTATAAGGATCCGACACGAACAATTTCGATCAAATGCTATTCAAGATGGCGGCTAAAATGGCGAAAATGTTGTCAAAAACAGGGTTTTTCGTGATTTTCTCGGAAACGGCTTCAACGATTTTGATCAAATTCATATCTAAAATAGTCATCGATAAGCTCTATCAACTGCCACAAGTCCCATATCTGTGAAAATTTCAGGAGCTCCGCCCCATCAATGCAGATAGATTTCCAATTATCAGGCTTCAGATACAATTGGAACAAAAAAAATCAAGTGGAGTAGATTGAGCATGAAAATCTCTACAATCAATGTTTTGTAACATTTTCACCTAAAATTGAAAATAAGCTTTAAATTCGAGAAAATGTGATTATTCAGTTGCAAATTATTGTTGATTCTATTAAATCATTCACTATGAAGAGATAGCAGACCTCATGTGTGTCTCCAGCGTTATTGCCCTGTCACCAGCTGGCTCAAATCTTTGAATAGTAGACTTGAGATGTGCGGGAACACTAGCGTCAGGTGATCAATTTTCATAACGGCAAGGAAAGTTGTGTGAGTGCGCCACACCAGATTTTTATCTAGTATACTCGTGATAAAAATAATTCTTATTGATAGATACACAGGATGTTGAAGCTAAATCCATTTGCTACCTTATGTAAAAGAGGAATCTGCGTCAAATAGTGTATTTGAAGTTTTAATGGAGGTGACACATTATCGTGAAACCCATAAAACAGTGAAAAACACATCGGTGCCCAGTTCGTGTTGGAAGTGTGCAGACATCCCGAGGCTCAGATTGGCGAAAGGGTTAAACGATTGTGCGGGGAGGAGCAGATTAGAAGGGAAGAGATTGCAGTCTCACAATATAAATTGTGGCAATAAAAGCGTGGGCAGGTACACAGGAAATAAATAAGAAAAAGGCGGAGAAGGAGGGAAGAAGAAAAAGAAGACAACAGGAAGCGCGATGCGCGATACAACTTCGCGGTTGTCTGTGGTCATTATTTTAACCCAGCTGCTTACTCCTCCTTCAACATCACTTTCTTCTTCTTCTTTCTTCTTCTTCTTCTTCTTCTTCTTCTTCTTTCTTCTTCTTCTTCGTCTACTTCTGCGTCTACTTCTTAATATCTGTGTTATATTTCTTTGTTAATTAACAAAATCCAATTGATACGAGTAAATTACTAACTCCCCTGCTCCACGTCACTATCTCTCATCCACATCTGAAATAATTTTCGATATTCTCTTCCATGTCAAACTCTTCTATCACGTCCAATATTATTTTATAATTATGAGAAGAATATTTTTGATAATCCAGACAACAATAAATAATCTTCCCTCCACTCTCAGATCAGAAAAGTCACTCATCTTCAAATGCTTACAACTCGAGAATAGGAGTAGGAGAGAATTTCGCCAATGTGATAACATATTATTGTTCCTCTCTTCAAGTACTTGAAGAGTACTCCCTGATCTACTTTAAGACTACTCCATTTTAATAATTAATGATTTGATCTTACTTACTTATATGATCATTTTACTTTATTAATTTTCTGTTTTTTTCTCTTAAATCTTCATACTAATTTAAAACTTTTACAATATTTTCATTTTTAAATAAATCAGTTGAATTAATGAAATTTACGTTTTGGTAAAGAGTTAGTGGGAAGAATACTTCGAATATTCTTTCCGAAGAATGGACATTGATATGTCCAAAGCTCCGCCAATTTATGTAGATGCATAACAATATTATCTAGTTTATCTATAGTTATCACAAATTATTTTTTTTTCATATTATATACAGCTCAATAATTATCTTCTTAATTTATATTTTGTAAATTCATCCATAATTTTGCTGTATTATAAGCTATTGTATATAAGTGTATAAGCCAGTATATATTGTAATCTATATAAATAAAGTACTCAATCAATCAAGTACTATCTTTCTGAGAGTTTGAGCGATTTCATGTGAAATGCAAATCTCCCAGATTTGATTTATATTCTGGCTATGGATAGAGGTTGACCCAACAAGTGTCGTGTTATTATAATATGAGACGATTCGCTACAATACAGGGCAAGTTATTCACTAGGACATAGAATCTTCCCTCAACTCTCAGATCAGAGAAATCACTCATCTTCAAATGCTTATAAGTCAAGAATAGGAGTGAATTTCGCCAATGTGATGATATATTATTGTTTCTCTCGTCAAGTACTATCATTCCTGAGAGTCTGAGCGATTTTAATTTCTGACCATTCTTGCAAAAATCCATAGATTTCATAAAAAATGCAAATTTCCCAGATTTTGAGTGAAATTCGGGCTATGGATAGAGGTTGACTTAGCAAGTGTCGTGCTATATGATATGAGACGTTTCGTTACAATACAGGGTGAGTTATTCACTGAAACATGAAATTTATCTACGTTACTGCTCAGTGAAAATAGATACAGTATAGCGTTTTCCCCATTAATATCCTAATATTATACTTGTAAGATATTGATAAGACTATCTAGCATACCATTTCCTTGATACCGTAATAATGATAGTAAGATACAACACTCATATACATGATCGTAATATTGATCTATGAATTATTAGCATCCTAATTGATCCAAAGAGTTATGCATATTATCAGAGAATACTCTTATAATTAATTATTATTATTAATTTTAATTATTAATTCTGTGATATTATTAACTAGCCGTCAGGCTCGCTTCGCTCGCCTTATCCGTCTAGCCGTGGGGCTCCGCCCCCTGGACCCCCGACTGGGTCGTCCAAGAATGAGATCAGCAGGCTCGCTTCGCTCCAAAGAGCGATTGCCAAAAGATTTCTTAGTGCGCCTCTAAAGGGCCAACTGAACATACCTACCAAATTTGAACGTTTTTGGTCCGGTAGATTTTTAGTTCTGCGAGTGAGTGAGTAAGTCAGTCAGTGAGTGAGTACAATTTCGCTTTCATATTTATATAGACTAGCCGTCAGGCTTGCTTCGCTCGCCATATCAGTCTAGCCAGGGGGCTCCGCCCCCTGGACCCCCAACTAGATCGTCCAAGAATGAGATCATCAGGCTCGCTTCGCTCGCCTGCATTGTTCATTTGAGCATTTTTATCATATGTGAGGACGATCCAGTCAGGGGTCCAGACTAAACGTCTGGCTAAACGGATATGGCGAGCGAAGCGAGCTGACTGCTAGTAATTTAATATTCCCAGGAATAGCTCTGATTAAAGTAGCAGTGCCCAATCAATTTTTCCGCTATAAATGCATTTCAATCTTCAAATTGGTGCCAACCTAACAAAGTCAACTCAACTTAATGCCAACCTGAAAAAATTATTAATTTAGTTACCAGTTAACAACTGTTTCGAAGAGGTACTCTGTCCAGATTATAGTTCTATATTGACATATGGTATGGACATTTTTCAATAACTATAATTAAGAGGATAAGAAGAATATGCATGCTAAAAGACGAACTTTAACCCTTAAAAACCACCCTTAGAGTTAAAATATTGCCAAAAGATTTCTTAGTGCGCCTCTAAAGGGCCAACTGAAAATACCTACCAATTTGAACGTTTTTGGTCCAGTAGATTTTTAGTTCTGCGAGTGAGTGAGTAAGTAGTCAGTGAATGAGTGCCATTTCGCTTTTATATATCATATAGATAAGATCCATTGATCCAGAGTATCCTACTCTCAGAGTGAAACAGCAAACTACATTCTTCTGAGATAACCGGGATCGATGTAACAGGAATTGACCCCTTCACAGCTGTTATAGGCCTTGTATGCTTGAAGTAAACTTCCGCCTTTAACTATGGCATTTTATGTATTCACGATGAAGTTTATTCACCCGGTTCATTGGATGACTTCAACCCACTCGCTTCGTGCTCGACTCTCCACTATTGAGAGCCTTTTTATTGTATGAGGAGGTAGGTGAATTGCAATTTCAAACTGCAGTATTGCATTCGAAAACACATAGCAAAGTTTTCACAGGTAGTAGTGCTAAGGTACACAGGTATACAGGTAGTGTGCTACTACTACACTACTGAATATTCTTTATCCATTTATTCATTAATACAATGGGCCATATGAATAAAGTTGAGCATTTGCTTATACTTCTAAAATATGGAGCATTTGCTTCATTTTCTATGAATAAGTGTGAGCAAAACATTTTGCTCATGCTCATCAAAAAAATTGTTTGAGCATTTGCTCAAAAGTAAAAGCTTTTGCTCAAAATTGTATGAATAAACTAGAGCATTTGCTTATACTTCTAAAATATGGTGCATTTGCTTCATTTTCTATGAATAAACGTGAGCAAAACCTTCTGCTCATGCTCATCAAAAAAATAGTTCGAGCATTTGCTCAAAAGTAAAGCTTATACTCAAAATTGTATGAATAAAATAGAGCATTTGCTCAACGTTTGAAGCAATGCTTCAAAAAAGGTGAGTCTAGTCTAGAGCAGCTTAATCACCTTTTGCTCATAGTAGAATGGCTCAACTAATTCGTATGAGGAAGAGGAAACTATACCAGATAAGATCACAACCAATAGTTGAGAACTATAAAACTCTTTTTAAATTCAACCATGATATTATATTATATCACCATTATTCCTACAAAAGAATAAATACAAAAGATAGGTAGCTACCTGATATAAAGATAGCCATCACAAAATAGGAAATAGGCATTTAAGAACATAAGAGTGTAGACGATTATAAGAAGGCTATTGATATTATAAGAATATGCTGAAGATTATTATAGATATGACATTTTTTCACGCTATTATTTCAAAATTCTAAACTCAACTAACTTAAAACTCAATTCATGAATAGAAAACAGAGCAGACGACACAGACACAAGCGGTGCACCCTACTTGCATATTGAGCGCTTCCGTGAGCTATAAAAACAAAGTAAGGCTACAAAAGCGAATCAGCTGATGAAAAATCTTCAAAAAACGTGAGCATTTGCTCCAGAGCTCAGGAGCATAAGATAAGAGTATAAGGTAAAGCTTATCATATAAAATGAGCAAATGCTTTTGCTTCTACCTTTACTCATGAGCAAAACCTTATGCTCTATGCTCTTGCTCATGAGCATTTGCTCTGGTTTTATTCATATGGGCCAATAAGTACATCATCGAAATGATAGGGAGAGGAAAATAAGGTAACCTTGTGCTATTCCTCTCCCAAATTTAGATAACGTAACACATTGTCCGGAATAGGTTGAGTCTTATAGTTCTTCAATATTCACAAAATTTTCAGTCCTCAAATATTTTCACAAAGTAGATCAAACTGATATATTATTGCATGTATCTGTTCTCATCAGGTGAAGCGGATACTTTCAAATGCATCTTCTACTGAGATTGTGCACAATGCGTTTTTAAACTTGCTTCTTGTGACATATTTTCAGAGTTTTTCAATTTGGATACTATCAAGTAACCAAAATTGAATAAGAAAAAACGTTTTGTTACTATTGTCAGGTCCACGTTATAATGGCAGTGTTTAATTAGCAATGTTATTGCTATCCTTGTCTATCATTCAACAAAGCGGATGGCGCTATCTCTTTCTCGCTTTGCTCTGTTGCCAGATCGTCTTTTAACAATGTAGAATTGATAATTAATTAACAGAATATTACATCTTATTTATGAAAATTCATCATAAAACCATTGAAAAATATAAAATTCTTGCTTGGTGAAATATAATTGGTTATTATAAACGTGAACGACCAGTTAATATTACATCAATAAACCTGTATCATTTACCGTCTATAGAAGGCATTGACAAGACAGAGGATCGGCAACGTTGTTCTCCTATCTTTCCCCATTGCCATATAACGTGGACTATGGTTAACAAAGCTTACTTACCAAAAAACTGATTGGATTGTGAGACAACTAATTGACCAATAAAAACTGACTGATGTACAAATCAAAAAACGATTTCCAAAACTGTAATGGAACCAATAGAATGTTGGAAATGTCTGCTTTTATTCTTAGTTAGACACTAACTCTGCAGACACTAGAGGTCTGCTATCACTTCATAGTGGATGATTTAATAGAATTAACAGTTTGCAATTGAATAATCATATTTTATCATATTTTTCAATTTTAGGTGAAAATGTTACTGAACATTATTTGTAGCGATTTTCATGCTCAATCTTTTCCACTTGGAATTTCTTGTTTAAATTGTATCTGAAGCCTGATAATTGGGAATCTAAAATCAAACTTTGCATAGATGAGGCAGAGCTCCTGAAATTTTTACAGATATGGGACTTGTGGCAGTTGATAGAGCTTATCGATGACTATTTCAGGTATGAATTTGATCAAAATCGTTGAAGCCATTTTCGAGAAAATCGCGAAAAACTATGTTTTTTACAACAATTTTGCCATTTTATCCGCCATCTTGTATTGCATTAGATCGAAATTGTTCGTGTCGGATCCTAATATTGTGAGGACCTTAAGGTTCGTACCCACTAGAACGTATCATATACCATGACCGTGCCCGTACCGACACATGCAAAAAAATATTCTTTGCATCATTTGATATGTAATACACCCATTAGACCGTTCCGTCACCGGCCAAGCACGGAGCGTGCCATGCACGTCCAGGTCAACATTTGTCGGCCAGTATATTTTGTCTGTGACGAAACGCTCCTTGCATGGGTCCTTGCAAACCCCGTTGTAACCGCGCATGCGCCGCGTTGGTAACCAGTGTAGACACCATTGTGGTAAAGTACCTAGTTGCTACTTGCTAGTTGTAGTTATACATTAGTTATGGTTATATCATTTTCAATTTTTCTCAACAATTCATTAAACTGGAATGACGTAATACGGAAATACGAAAAAACGTTTCTTCATCATCCATTAGGTGCCTATATAATGTGCAGTACTCCCCCTCAGTTTTCCGTTTTCTTAGAGATTCGTGAATCCATAGCGCCTCTGAGTTCCTCTATTCTCCTCTTCCTCGTCCAAAAAAATTGCAACCATTGCCAATTCTGTTGATGATAATCGCCTAATAGCCATTTATTTAAAAATAATTATGTGAACACTGATTAGAACACTTTTTCACAACACCGCAAAATACGTACATCTGTTCATCGCTACATTCTCTTGCTAACTGACGCGTTCCCAACAACTTCTGACCGGGCATCATACGCGTATCATACGCGTACCATACGCGTAATGTACTGGCATAGAACGCTGTTGATCCGTTGTAGTGGGCATAGTTGTTGTTTTACGTGCCTGGCATGGTATGACACGGTCCGTGTCTGGTACGTTCTAGTGGGTACGAACCTAAAGTTCCAAATTTCAAGTCTTCCGTTAATTGGAGATGAGATATCGTGTACACAGACGCACATACACTCATACACACACACACACACACACACACACACACACACACACACACCACACACACACACACACACACACACACACACCACACACACACACATACACACACACCACACACACACCACACACACACACACCACACACACACACAACACACACACACACACACACACACACAACACACACACCACACACACACACACACACACACACACACACACACAACCACTTTTTTGGACTCAGGGGACCTTGAAACGTATATGATTATAGAAGAACTTTACAACTTCGAAAGCACATAAATATTGTATATTGTATATTGTATGCGTCACACACTTATTGTATGCATCAATGTATAGATAAATGAATAAAATGAATAAACAGAGAAGAGAATCTATGTAACACACTATCACTTTTCACCAGGTCATCACTCTGATTGATGCTATTTAATTCATTCGAAATTTTCAAAACCAATGTTTAATCCAATTCGAATAGACACACACATGACAATCGATGACACTTTAAGTGATGCCGGTTATCGTTTTCTTCTTTAATGAATAGATATTTCGACAGGGGGATATTCACAATGGATAAGGAGAAGAAGAAGAAGGAGAAGAAGAAGAAGAAGAAGAGAAGAAGAAGAAGAAGAAGAAGAAGAGAAGAAGAAGAAGAAGAAGAAAAAGAGAAGAAGAAGAAGAAGAAGAAGAAGAAGAAGAAGAAGAAAGAAGAAGAAGAAAAAGAAAGAAGAAGAAGAAGAAGAAGAAGAAAGAAGAAGAAGAAGAAGAAGAAGAAGAAGAAGAAGAAGAAGAAGAAGAAGAAGAAGAAGAAGAAGATCAGCTAATATGACACAGCAGCATCCCGAAACACGCAGCAGTTAAAACGGGATCACCGTTATTGTTGTGTGAACTGTGTGGGGTGAAAATGCATTCGTTTCACGTAAACTGAATGGGATTCGCCATTGTCAGGGGCACGTCCGGCCATATGCCTTCTTTTTTCCGCCTTTTTCAGCACATTCTTTTGTTCCATTCATTCGGTTCGATCAGATCGACCCCAAATGATACGCGTGTGGTGTGACAAGATGGGGATGATAAGGACGAGGAGATAACGGAGGAGGATGAGGGATAGAGAGGGAAAGAATTAAAAAGGAGGAGCGATAAAGAGGGAATAATGAAGAAGGAGCGATGGAAAGGGAAATTATTGAGAAGGAGGAGTGATTGAGATAGAAAGTATAAAGAGGAGGGGAATAGTCTGGGAAAGATTTAAGAATGAAAAGAGATAGAGAGGAAATGGAGAAGAGATTGAGAGAGAAAGTAAGTAGGAAGAGGAGGAAAATAGAGAGGGAATGAATTAAAAAGGAGAAGAGATAGAGAGGAAATAGATAGAGAAGGAGGAGAGATTGAGAGAGAAAGTTTGAAGAGGAGGGAAATAGAGAGGGAAAGAATTAAGAAGGAGGAGAGATAGAGAGGAAATGGATAGAGATGGAGGATAGATTGAGAGAGAATGTTTGAAGAGGATGAAAATAGAGAGGGAAAGAATTAAGAAGGGGGAGTGATAAAGGGGGAAAAATTGAGAATAGAATAGAATGACTGCCTTTATTTTATACCTGGGAGGGCGAAGTTAGGGTGCAGTCGGCCCTCTCTACACTTAACCCTCAAGAGAGGTGAGAATGAGAATTATTGAGAGAAAGTATCAAAGTAAGAAGAGATGGAAATAGACAGGGAAATAATTAAGAAGAAGGAGAGATGAATAGTGAAAATATGGAGAAGGAGGAGAGAAACTATGAAGAGGAGGGAAATAGAGAGGGAAAGATTTAAGAAGGAGGAGGGATAGAGAGGGAATGGAAGGAGCAGGGTAGTGAAAGAATGAAAGAAAGAAAGAATGAAGAGGAATTGGTATGAGGAAGCAGATAAATTTGGTAGTAAGCGCGTGCCTTCGTGTTTATGAATGTGTTGACCCTTGGTTGGGGAGGGGGTGCTTTGTCAAAGTTTGCCCCCCATGATGACAAGATACTGTCGCCAGCCCCTTTGTGCTACCATAGGTTGGCTGCTCTTTGTCAACAAATCACTGCTAAGTTGGTCACTACGTGCGTTTTGGGACACTTTGGTGTCAGTTTCAGATCTGGAAACTTATTACTAAGTTGACTCACATGAATTATTATGGTCTTAAATTCCAATTAATAACAATGATACATAGATTATGGGATTCTAAACTAGTTTTGCTAGACAACCATGATAGATAGATACTGATAATAGTATTCTATCGATTGCTTCTGTAGAGTAGGGCTGTTTACATTCTGAAAGCAATGTAGAGCAAATCTAGTTTTCACGTAGCTAGTTTAGTTGGATAGCTAATGACTGTAGCAAAAGTCATAGACTGTAGCTATCAAACTAAACTAGCTACAGAACTGTAGTTTGATCGATCCCTCGATCATATATATTCTGCTAGGAGAATCTCCTTTACAAGTTACGAGTAACTAAAGTTTCTGATCAGTGAAACAACTGACCAAGAAAACTACAGTAGAACCTCTGTATAACGAAGTCAATTATCCCGAGAAAAATGTAGTTACGCTGTAGAGAGGTATTCGTTATCGAGAGGTTGTTCTGTCAAGAAAACTGGCATGATTTTATGGATCTTATAATATATCACGGGCTGTAATTAAATGAATATGGTACATAAAACATAACATCCAAAACGTAGATAGTGACATTTTGTGTAATGTCACACATTTTACAAAATTGAAATGTATGACAAAAGCAAATGATGGGAGGATGGGGAAATCCAGCATCCCGTTCCTTCATTCATAAATGGCGAGCTCTAACAATTGAAATGTGTGACAGAAGCAAGAATGAGAAAGTCCAGTCGTTTACCTGCCTGCTCTAAGAATGAATTCTTGGAATTCTACATTTCCAGTAACTTGCATTCAATTCCCGACATGTGTTTCAACCTGTATTGACTGTCTACCACCCTCATGTGTTTCAACCTGTATTGACTGTCTACCACTCTATCTTCTTCCTACCTGGATTGCCATTATTTTTAGTCTATTGACCTTTCTGCTGAAACTAAACAATTCCTTGAAAATGACTGTCTGGTTGGAAACTTTGTTGAGAGGCCCGAAATTCGTTAAATAGAGGTAAATAAGCAGCCAAAACTCTAAAATGTTATGGGACCAGGTAAAAATTCGTTGTGTAGAAGATTTCGTTAAGTGGAGGTTCGTTATAGAGAGGTTCGACTGTATTTATAGTGATGTCCACGTTATAATGGCAGTGTTTGATTAGCAATTGTATTGCTATCCTTGTCTATTATTCTACAAAGCGGATAGCGCTATCTCTTTCTCGCTTTGCTCTGTTGCCAGATCGTCTTTCAACAATGTAGGAATAATAATTAATTAACAAAATATTTCATCCTAATTATGAAAATTCATTATGTGATTATTGAAAAATATAATTTCTTGCTTGATAAAATAATATCGGGGCACCGAGCTTTGCTCGTTATTTATTTATAAACTATTGATAAACAGAACACAATTCTTCAAAATGCTTGGGGAAGGACTAACAGGCACAGCCCAAAACTGTTTTCTTCGAATTCTGTTACTGTTTCCCCGAATTTTGATTTATACACTATAAATAGTCCAAAAAGTAGGTTATGTTCCATACACTTGAATTCAGGTTCAATTTCCAGTCCAAACATTTCAAAACAAACAAGTTCTAATTAAGATTATTCACAAACCAAATTGAATAACAAAATAACACTAACCAATCACTCAAAATTGTCAAATAATGATTAACTTTGAAAATTATGATGTACTTTAGTTTAGAATGACAATCATGTCATGTCAACAAATCATATTATTTTGATCAAGTCGATTAAAATTTATCGCTGATTGATTACACAGCTGGAAATAATTCTGTCTCTCTCACACATACGCATTTTTTGTTTGGACAGACGACGAAATTATCATCAGTTAATATAAATTAACTAACCAACCAAGGATGAATAATTGTTTTCCTTTTCATGTCCTTCAGCGAGTTTTCCAGGGATGAGACCTAGTGGAAGAGAATTTTTATATCACAAACCTACTATGTTCCAAAAATCGTTAGAGCCGTTTTCGAGATCCGTTGAAAATAAATAACCAGATAACCAGATATAAAAATGTAAACAGATAGGCCTATACAGAAATTGCACGCTTAATATAAAATATATTTGATTATTTTAAACGAGAATGAACAGTTAATATTACATCGATAAACCTGCTATACAAGGCATTGACAAGACAGAGGATCGGCAACGTTGTTCTCATATCTTTCTCCACAGCCATTATAACGTGGATAACACTATAGTAAACAAAACTCACTTACCAACAAACTAATTGGATGGTGAACCAACTAACTGACCAATAAAAACGTTATAACTGACTGATGTACAGATTAAAAAACGATTTCCAAAACTGTAATGGAACCAATAGAAATGTTAGAGCAAATGTTCTTAATAGAACCAAGTGGCGCTACTCAAGTGTAGGAGCACATTAACAGCTATCAAAGACGGCAGCCGTGAAATCTCCAAGTTCAAGGTCACTGTCAGGAATACGGACAGTATTGAACTGACACGTGCCGGTGAGATATTGAAGAAGGAAATGCAGAAGTGATGCATTCGGCCTTTTTTGCTATTTTTAACGCTGCTGTGCTCTCTTCTATCGAGTGCAACTAGATTGCTCTATAAAGAGACTGACAAGAATGACGAAACAGAATTCAAGTCCAAAAGAGAACAGAATATGTGAGTGAGAAAGAGTGAGAGAGAACTAAGGTGAGAGAGTGTGAATGCAATACAGAGGATGAAGAGTGGTGGATGAGAGTAAATCCTGGTTTTCATTAGTGGAGTGGGTGGTAGAGCTCCCTGGGCAAGTAGACTACTAACTATCTTGTGAACTCTCCCAATGAAAACGTTCAAGGTAGAGTAGAGTCATGGAGTACTAGTTTTCAGTAAAGTAAGTAAATTCGTATGGCTTTTGTTGGTGGGGAGTCCCTTGCGGGAAGGTCCCACCGCCTGAATATCCTAATTTAAGCCGTCAATGGGTCTTACGACTGTCATACTTCAGCCGGGACCGACAGTTTAACGTGCCCATCCGATAACACGGGAGTGATCTGGTTAAAAACGTTTGGTAATGAGAGGGGTTCGAACCCGGGATCTCTATGCTGCTACGCAAGCACTCTATCCACTAGACCACGGATCACTCCATGACTCTACTCTCATAGTTTTCAGTAAAGTAGAGTGAGATAGCACCGTGGGATAGTACTCTACCATTTGCCTTCCCCCACCACTTTTCACTCTACTCTTCCACTACTATGCTAATGAAAACAGTCTCGAGCTAGTAGAGTCAGAGTAGAGGAGAGTAGAGTAGAGTAGAGTATTGACATTTTAAGGTTTGTTCTGTTCACTAGACTACATCTTACCTACTATTCTCAATTGTAGTGAAAACAGTTACTCAACCAAGTAAGTAGAGTAGAGTCAGCTCGGTAGAGTTAGTTTGCCAGTTACTCGACCACTAACTCTACTAGTGAGAACCAGGCTCAAGTGAAGAATTATATTATAGATGAGATAACTTTACATGAACTAGTGACCCCCTAGGTTGGAGAACTCGATCAAGAACTGTCGTATTGTAATCTTTAGAACCCACAATTTCTAATTAAACAGAGTTGATGAAAAATATGGAAACAGCTGAATATTTTTTCACAAGAATAATTTGACAGTAGGTTTCATTGGGGATCCTATTTGAAATGAAGAATTACTCTTCAAAAATTACTCTGTCGCTTCAACATCTAAGTCCCTCAAATTCAAATTCATATTCGAATATTTTGAATTCAAATTCATTTTTTTTAATGAGAAGGTGGTCATGTGCTTCATGATTTCGATACAGAGTTCCAAGAAAAAATGAATGGCAAAAACAGCACAAATCTCAACCTGTATCAGTTTGTTAATGTAAAAGTTGTATAATTATATGCACAAAAGCATTTTATAAGATTAATCTGTGGCAGGCCAAGGACCGAGCACTCACTACCCCTTTTCAGGTCCCTTAATATACTAACGGTCAGACATTCTTTCTTGTTTAAAGCAGTTCTAGATACATTCATAAATAAAAATCAATTGATAACACAGCCTCATATCCATATCACAATGTTCGATATAGAAACAGAGTTCAATTACCAAGACCTAGGCTTGAACATAACAGACGATTTTTCAAGTATTTATTTATTTATTTATTAGAACAGTCACAAACACGATATTTCGAAAGAGAAAAAGGCAATTGCCCAAAACTTCTTCAATTCCTTGATTTTGGCACATAAATAGTCCAAAGTGAGGTTAAGTTTAAAATTTCTGTTTTCACCAAAGGTTAACACTCAGAGAATTCGTATTCGAGATATGACTGATGAATTTTGAATTTCGAAGGGTTGATAAGAGCCTGAAATAACACTAATCAATCCGAAAGTTTCAATAATATTGAAATAAACTTGAAAATTTTGAGCAGAAAAATTAAAACTACTATCACTGCATAGTATGTAGGTTGTAAGATTTTTAACGCCTTGCAACCTGACTTACAAGAGTGTCAATATAGCCGAGCGGTTAAGGCCAGATTGAAAAGAATCATTGCTGAAATTGATGATATTCAATTATTTCTATAAGAGTATTCCATAATCTAAGGTCGATATTACATGTTTGTATCAATGTTATCATATGCTTGAAAACGTGAATTCTATATGTAATTTTGTGTAATTATTGTGTCATAGCATCTTTAATTAACATGGTCTTTTCTGTTAACTGAATAATACTAATGATCACTCAGAATGTGCTGCCCGCACAAAATCCTGTTTAATTGCTTTATGATTTTATATTTTTTATGTTCAATACTTTTTTCTAATAATTTTTTTTCAAAATTTTACAGTTTTTAAATTTATGTGTAATATCCAAGTATGACTATATTTTCATTTGATTTTTTACTTATTTCATTTCATTTTCTTTTCTATTGTGAATAAAAGTATGAAGAAGGGCCCCACACATGATTACCTTGGGGATTTCATTTAGACTTTGATATACAATGTATTGTGGATGCGAAGGTGTTTGCTACACGAGTTAAGAGTGTTTTTTCTGAAATATTTTGTACAATGTATGTTGATTGGTCGAATAAATATTATATTATATTATTATTATATTATGTATCTGAAATCATGTGTCAGCACATGAAGGTCTGTCTGCATTTCTTCTTCTTCTTCTTCTTCTTCTTCTCTTTCTTCTTCTTCTTCTTCCTCTTCTTCTACTTCTCCTTCCCAATTTTCTTCTTGTTATTTCTTCTTCCACTCATCTTCCTCGTAGTCTTGTTATCTTTCACATCTATTTCTCCTACTCCTGTTCTCTTCATCTTCTTCTCCTTCTCTTACCTTTGGTCCTGCTTGCTCTTCTTTGTTCAAGTGAAATTATGTCCATAATATATATATATATATATATATATATATATATATATATATGACACCAGGTCCATATAGTATAGTGTTCCTGATGACTTGGTTGCTTAATCACATTTGATAGAAAGACCTGAGCACGAGGTTCGAAGCATCATGCTTGGAAATTACTGTGTTGTCTTGTAATGACAGAATAATATCAGGCCATGATTGTGATGCAATGTTTCGATTGCAGTGGAGCATAATCCTCTACAGAATGCATTTCTTACTGTGAGATTGTATTTTATTCACAATGGAAAAGGTGCATTTTCTTCCCAAATCAATAATCATCCATAAGTACTCATGAGTTCTCCAGAAAAATTGTTTTAACTAAACGGTATATATGATTCTCAATGTGAGTGAGATCATAAATTAAATTTCCTCTTTAGCAAGTCATAGAGGTGCAATATTATTGAACGAGCGTTAGCGAGTTCTCACTTTCGTCTTACTGAGGGACAAAGTGTACGTCTGTTTGTAAGTTCTATGATAACTTTAGAAAGAATTTATCAAATTTTGGACACGTATTCTTCTTACAGGTCAAGTTCGTTGGACAACAAAATTGGCTTACTCCTTCGTCCTTTTCAGGATACAAAAATAACATTGAAAGTGTATAAGAGAAAAATATGTTGTGATTTAGTCAGCTGCAGAATACATAGCATGCAATTACTACAGTTTTTTCCATTCATTCATAACATCAGCTGAGGCTATTTGGGAGTCACACAGACGCTGACTCATGCGCTGACATGATTTCAGCTGGTTAATATATAACATAATTTAGAGTTTCTACATCAACAAATAGATACGGGTTAGATATCAATGTCCGATTTTCGCCATTTTTATTATTTTCTCTTGGAACTCCGTATCGAGATCATGTATCACGTCATGGCCACCTCATTCTAGAAAATGGATTTGGATTCAACTTTAACAAACTTCTAATGTAACAAATACAGAATTTTTTTATATCATGATGTATAGCCAACTTTTTATCGTATTTATATCATTCAATCAGTGTTCACGAGTATCAACCTATAGTCAGAGACAACTGATACAAATTTAGCAGTACACTTCACTGTATGCTATAACGAAACTGTGATTATGTATTGTTTGCAAGATGTGCCACTCCAAGTAACTTTGTAAGAAGTGTCATTCGAGAGTCCACCCTTCTGTTCCACATAAATAACAGTAACCGTTACATTACTGGACACACTAACAGATAAACGTTGAGTACAGGTGGAAAAGTGCACGATTCAATATTTTCATTCGTAGGAAACGCCACGCTTAATACGTTCGTATGAAACGCCGCCGTAGGAAACGCCACGCTACCGATGATTGATGACTGGCTCTCCCTCGATCATAACTCTGGAATTATTTTCTAGGCCATTAGCCTAGTACTGTCACGCCTGCTGGCTGTATCAGTACTAAAAATGTCGCTTTCATTCTATTGCAGCTACCATTTCTACCCCATTGTTGCTTGAGTAGGAATTCTTTCTAAATACTGGGAATGATTTATAATCTGTTGTGTTGGCTACATTTTTGCTATTTGCATTCTGGGGTAGCACTGTTCTCCGGATTTGAATGGTGAGTGTCGCAATAGCTGTTCTTCAGCTCTATAGTGAGGTCTACGTTAAAATGGCAGTGGAGAATGATAGGAGAACAACGTTGCCGATCCTCTGTTTTGCCGATGCCTTCTGTAGACGGCAGCGTTTAAAATGAGATTATTTGTATAGACTGAGACGGCAGCGTTTGAAATGAGATTATTTGTATAGACTGAGACTTTGTACTATGACGTTTAATAGTTATTTGTATATCTAGAGTGAAAAGTACGACTTTTTCTCCCTGTGGGTAAAAGCTTGAAGCCCGAGGCGAAGCCGAGGGCAGCAATTTCCTGAGGGAAAAAAGTATTTTTCGCTCGTGATGTACACAACATTTTTCCTCCATCTACATTTTTCTATGGAAACTGCAAATAAAATCATTCTAATAACTTACGTATTGGTGACAATGATTCCTAACAACATAACCTAAATCTAAAACCTAAAAACCGGTCGTCTGATTGCACTGCCGATTGCGCTATCTATCGGCAAAAGCTGTAACAATTATATCAGCTGGGCAGCTACCAAAATGGCTGACTCCAGATCACGCGGTTCAGATTTGAATTGCAGATCAAAAATATTTGTTGGCTGGTATTTTGAATAGAATAAAATATTTTAAAAATTGTATAAATTTTCATCGTCTACTAATATTAAGAATTATAATATCATACAAACATATATTTCATGAGTTGATCAAATTTCTAGTTGTGGATTGAATTCAGTTGACTCAATGACAGACACCTCTATTATGCTCTCATCTGAGCTTAGACCTTCTAACCTATTACCATGTGAGTTTTTAAAAGGAGATGCTTCCTGTTGTTATTAAAGGAGTCACTTTTCCTCCTAGGAGTTTTTTCTGTTTTTTACTACCGAGAGCGAAAAAGTGACACTTTAGTATTATGTTTCAGGGAGTAAAGTAAGTACTCTAGACAGTAGGTGGAGGAAAAATAAAAATCTCAGTAGACTACCCTTTCGAATTATTTAATCACAAACATGTTTCAACATTGATGCCATTTATCACTTGAAAATGGCATCAATGATGGAACATGTGATTAAATAATTCAAAAAGGATACTGAGGATTTTATTTTTCTTTCTATTTCTGACATCATTCTTACCTTTTATATCCTCTATCAGTCTATTAATGGAAAAATATACTGGCTACGTGTTTTTCTCTCTCTTAACTTTTCATCTTTATTTTTATTCTCATTAGAAATTTGTATTTTGAGTTTTGATTTATATTGTTGCG
>NC_052508.1:66902216-66933558 GCF_014356525.2 Nilaparvata lugens | reverse complement strand
ACAAGTGTCGTGTAATATGAGACGTTTCGCTACAATACAGGGTAAGTTATTCACTAGGACATAGAATCTTCCCTCTACTCTCAGATCAGAAAAATCACTCATCTTCAAACAGTTATAACTCAAGAATAAGATTGAATTTCGCCAATGTGATGATATATTATTGTTTCTCTCGTCAAGTAATATCATTCCTGAGAGTCTGAGCGATTTTAATTTCTGACCATTCTTGCAAAAATCCATAGATTTCATAAAAAATGCAAATTTCCCAGATTTGAGTGAAATTCGGGCTATGGATAGAGGTTGACTTAGCAAGTGTCGTGCTATATGATATGAGACGTTTCGTTACAATACAGGGTGAGTTATTCACTGAAACATGAAATTTATCTACGTTACTGCTCAGTGAAAATAGATACAGTATAGCGTTTTCCCCATTAATATCCTAATATTATACTTGTAAGATATGATAAGACTATCTAGCATACCATTTCCTTGATACCGTATAATGATAGTAAGATACAACACTCATATACATGATCGTAATATTGATCTATGAATTATTAGCATCCTAATTGATCCAAAGAGTTATGCATATTATCAGAGAATACTCTTATAATTAATTATTATTATTAATTTTAATTATTAATTCTGTGATATTATTAACTAGCCGTCAGGCTCGCTTCGCTCGCCTTATCTGTCTAGCCGGGGGCTCCGCCCCCTGGACCCCCGACTGGGTCGTCCAAGAATGAGATCAGCAGGCTCGCTTCGCTCCAAAGAGCGATTGCCAAAAGATTTCTTAGTGCGCCTCTAAAGGGCCAACTGAAAATACCTACCAAATTGAACGTTTTTGGTCCAGAAGATTTTTAGTTCTGCGAGTGAGTAAGTCAGTCAGTGAGTGAGTACAATTCGCTTTTATATTTATATAGACTAGCCGTCAGGCTCGCTTCGCTCGCCATATCAGTCTAGCCAGGGGGCTCCGCCCCCTGGACCCCCAACTAGATCGTCCAAGAATGAGATCATCAGGCTCGCTTCGCTCGCCTGCATTGTTCATTTGAGCATTTTTATCATATGTGAGGACGATCCAGTCAGGGGTCCAGACTAAACGTCTGGCTAAACGGATATGGCGAGCGAAGCGAGCTGACTGCTAGTAATTTAATATTCCCAGGAATAGCTCTGATTAAAGTAGCAGTGCCCAATCAATTTTTCCGCTATAAATGCATTTCAATCTTCAAATTGGTGCCAACCTAACAAAGTCAAATCAACTTAATGCTAACCTGACAAAATTATTAATTTAGTTACCAGTTAACAACTGTTTCGAAGAGGTACTCTGTCCAGATTATAGTTCTATATTGACATATGGTATGGACATTTTTCAATAACTATAATTAAGAGGATAAGAAGAATATGCATGCTAAAAGACGAACTTAACCCTTAAAAACCACCCTTAGAGTTAAAATATTGCCAAAAGATTTCTTAGTGCGCCTCTAAAGGGCCAACTGAACATACCTACCAAATTTGAACGTTTTTGGTCCAGTAGATTTTTAGTTCTGCGAGTGAGTGAGTAAGTAGTCAGTGAATGAGTGCCATTTCGCTTTTATATATCATATAGATAAGATCCATTGATCCAGACTATCCTACTCTCAGAATGAAAGAGCAAACTACATTCTTCTGAGATAACCGGGATCGTTGTAACAGGAATCGACCCCTTCACAGCCGTTATAGGCCTTGTATGCTTGAAGTAAACTTCCGCCTTTAACTATGGCATTTTATGTATTCACGATGAAGTTTATTCACCCGGTTCATTGGATGACTTCAACCCACTCGCTTCGTGCTCGACTCTCCACTATTGAGAGCCTTTTTATTGTATGAGGAGGTAGGTGAATTGCAATTTCAAACTGCAGTATTGCATTCGAAAACACATAGCAAACTTTTCACAGGTAGTAGTGCTAAGGTACACAGGTATACAGGTAGTGTGCTACTACTACACTACTGAATATTCTTTATCCATTTATTCATTAATACAATGGGCCATATGAATAAAGTTGAGCATTTGCTTATACTTCTAAAATATGGAGCATTTGCTTCATTTTCTATGAATAAGTGTGAGCAAAACATTTTGCTCATGCTCATCAAAAAATTGTTTGAGCATTTGCTCAAAAGTAAAAGCTTTGCTCAAAATTGTATGAATAAACTAGAGCATTTGCTTATACTTCTAAAATATGGTGCATTTGCTTCATTTTCTATGAATAAACGTGAGCAAAACCTTCTGCTCATGCTCATCAAAAAAATAGTTCGAGCATTTGCTCAAAAGTAAAGGCTTATACTCAAAATTGTATGAATAAAATAGAGCATTTGCTCAACGTTTGAAGCAATGCTTCAAAAAAGGTGAGTCTAGTCTAGAGCAGCTTAATCACCTTTTGCTCATAGTAGAATGGCTCAACTAATTCGTATGAGGAAGAGGAAACTATACCAGATAAGATCACAACCAATAGTTGAGAACTATAAAACTCTTTTTAAATTCAACCATGATATTATATTATATCACCATTATTCCTACAAAAGAATAAATACAAAAGATAGGTAGCTACCTGATATAAAGATAGCCATCACAAAATAGGAAATAGGCATTTAAGAACATAAGAGTGTAGACGATTATAAGAAGGCTATTGATATTATAAGAATATGCTGAAGATTATTCATATATATGACATTTTTTCACGCTATTATTTCAAAATTCTAAACTCAACTAACTTAAAACTCAATTCATGAATAGAAAACAGAGCAGACGACACAGACACAAGCGGTGCACCCTACTTGCATATTGAGCGCTTCCGTGAGCTATAAAAACAAAGTAAGGCTACAAAAGCGAATCAGCTGATGAAAAATCTTCAAAAAACGTGAGCATTTGCTCCAGAGCTCAGGAGCATAAGATAAGAGTATAAGGTAAAGCTTATTCATATAAAAATGAGCAAATGCTTTTGCTTCTACCTTTACTCATGAGCAAAACCTTATGCTCTATGCTCTTGCTCATGAGCATTTGCTCTGGTTTTATTCATATGGGCCAATAAGTACATCATCGAAATGATAGGGAGAGGAAAATAAGGTAACCTTGTGCTATTCCTCTCCCAAATTTAGATAACGTAACACATTGTCCGGAATAGGTTGAGTCTTATAGTTCTTCAATATTCACAAAATTTTCAGTCCTCAAATATTTTCACAAAGTAGATCAAACTGATATATTATTGCATGTATCTGTTCTCATCAGGTGAAGCGGATACTTTCAAATGCATCTTCTACTGAGATTGTGCACAATGCGTTTTTAAACTTGCTTCTTGTGACATATTTTCAGAGTTTTTCAATTTGGATACTATCAAGTAACCAAAATTGAATAAGAAAAAACGTTTTGTTACTATTGACAGGTCCACGTTATAATGGCAGTGTTTAATTAGCAATGTTATTGCTATCCTTGTCTATCATTCAACAAAGCGGATGGCGCTATCTCTTTCTCGCTTTGCTCTGTTGCCAGATCGTCTTTTAACAATGTAGAATTGATAATTAATTAACAGAATATTACATCTTATTTATGAAAATTCATCATAAAACCATTGAAAAATATAAAATTCTTGCTTGGTGAAATATAATTGGTTATTATAAACGTGAACGACCAGTTAATATTACATCAATAAACCTGTATCAGTTACCGTCTATAGAAGGCATTGACAAGACAGAGGATCGGCAACGTTGTTCTCCTATCTTTCCCCATTGCCATTATAACGTGGACTATGGTTAACAAAGCTTACTTACCAAAAAACTGATTGGATTGTGAGACAACTAATTGACCAATAAAAACTGACTGATGTACAAATCAAAAAACGATTTCCAAAACTGTAATGGAACCAATAGATTATTAGAAATGTCTGCTTTTATTCTTAGTTAGACACTAACTCTGGAGACACTAGAGGTCTGCTATCACTTCATAGTGGATGATTTAATAGAATTAACAGTTTGCAATTGAATAATCATATTTTATCATATTTTTCAATTTTAGGTGAAAATGTTACTGAACATTATTTGTAGCGATTTTCATGCTCAATCTTTTCCACTTGGAATGTCTTGTTTAAATTGTATCTGAAGCCTGATAATTGGGAATCTAAAATCAAACTTCGCATAGATGAGGCGGAGTTCCTGAAATTTTTACAGATATAGGACTTGTGGCATTTGATAGAGCTTATCAATGACTATTTCAGGTATGAATTTGATCAAAATCGTTGAAGCCATTTTCGAGAAAATCGCGAAAAACTATGTTTTTTACAACAATTTTGCCATTTTATCCGCCATCTTGTATTGCATTAGATCGAAATTGTTCGTGTCGGATCCTAATATTGTGAGGACCTTAAGGTTCGTACCCACTAGAACGTATCATATACCATGACCGTGCCCGTACCGACACATGCAAAAAAATATTCTTTGCATCATTTGATATGTAATACACCCATTAGACCGTTCCGTCACCGGCCAAGCACGGAGCGTGCCATGCACGTCCAGGTCAACATTTGTCGGCCAGTATATTTTGTCTGTGACGAAACGCTCCTTGCATGGGTCCTTGCAAACCCCGTTGTAACCGCGCATGCGCCGCGTTGGTAACCAGTGTAGACACCATTGTGGTAAAGTACCTAGTTGCTACTTGCTAGTTGTAGTTATACATTAGTTATGGTTATATCATTTTCAATTTTTCTCAACAATTCATTAAACTGGAATGACGTAATACGGAAATACGAAAAAACGTTTCTTCATCATCCATTAGGTGCCTATATAATGTGCAGTACTCCCCCTCAGTTTTCCGTTTTCTTAGAGATTCGTGAATCCATAGCGCCTCTGAGTTCCTCTATTCTCCTCTTCCTCGTCCAAAAAAATTGCAACCATTGCCAATTCTGTTGATGATAATCGCCTAATAGCCATTTATTTAAAAATAATTATGTGAACACTGATTAGACACTTTTTCACAACACCGCAAAATACGTACATCTGTTCATCGCTACATTCTCTTGCTAACTGACGCGTTCCCAACAACTTCTGACCGGGCATCATACGCGTATCATACGCGTACCATACGCGTAATGTACTGGCATAGAACGCTGTTGATCCGTTGTAGTGGGCATAGTTGTTGTTTTACGTGCCTGGCATGGTATGACACGGTCCGTGTCTGGTACGTTCTAGTGGGTACGAACCTAAAGTTCCAAATTTCAAGTCTTCCGTTAATTGGAGATGAGATATCGTGTACACAGACGCACATACACTCATACACACACACACACACACACACACACACACACACACACCACACCCACACACACACACACACACACACACACACACACACACACACACACACACACACACACACACAACACACACACACACACACACACACACACACACACACACACACACACACACCACACACACACACCACACACACACACACACACACACACACACACACACCACACCACTTTTTTGGACTCAGGGGACCTTGAAACGTATATGATTATAGAAGAACTTTACAACTTCGAAAGCACATAAATATTGTATATTGTATATTGTATGCGTCACACACATATTGGATGCATCAATGTATAGATAAATGAATAAAATGAATAAACAGAGAAGAGAATCTATGTAACACACTATCACTTTTCACCAGGTCATCACTTTGATTAATCCTGTTTAATTCATTCGAAATTTTCAAAACCAATGTTTAATCCAATTCGAATAGACATACACATGACAATCGATGACACTTTAAGTGATGCCGGTTATCGGTTTCTTCTTTAATGAATAGATATTTCGACAGGGGGATATTCACAATGGAGAAGGAGAAGAAAACGGAGAACAAGAAAAGAAAAGAGAAGAAGAAGAAGAAGAAGAAGAAGAAAGAAGAAGAAGAAAAAGAAAGAAGAAGAAGAAGAAGAAAGAAGAAGAAGAAGAAGAAAGAAGAAGAAGAAAAAGAAGAAGAAGAAGAAGAAGAAGAAGAAGAAGAAGAAGAAGAAGAAGAAGAAGAAGAAGAAGAAGAAGATCAGCTAATATGACACAGCAGCATCCCGAAACGCAGCAGTTAAAACGGGATCACCGTTATTGTTGTGTAAACTGTGTGGGGTGAAAATGCAGTCGTTTCACGTAAACTGAATGGGATTCGCCATTGTCAGGGGCACGTCCGGCCATATGCCTTCTTTTTTCCGCCTTTTTCAGCACATTCTTTTGTTCCATTCATACGGTTCGATCAGATCGACCCCAAATGATACGCGTGTGGTGTGACAAGATGGGGATGATAAGGACGAGGAGATAACGGAGGAGGATGAGGGATAGAGAGGGAAGAATTAAAAGGAGGAGCGATAAAGAGGGAATAATGAAGAAGGAGCGATGGAAAGGGAAATTATTGAGAAGGAGGAGTGATTGAGATAGAAAGTATAAAGAGGAGGGGAATAGTCTGGGAAAGATTTAAGAATGAAAAGAGATAGAGAGGAAATGGAGAAGAGATTGAGAGAGAAAGTAAGTAAGAAGAGGAGGAAAATGGAGAGGGAATGAATTAAAAAGGAGAAGAGATAGAGAGGAAATAGATAGAGATGGAGGAGAGATTGAGAGAGAAAGTTTGAAGAGGATGGAAATAGAGAGGGAAAGAATTAAGAAGGAGGAGAGATAGAGAGGAAATGGATAGAGATGGAGGATAGATTGAGAGAGAATGTTTGAAGAGGATGGAAATAGAGAGGGAAAGAATTAAGAAGGGGGAGAGATAAAGGGGGAAAAATTGAAAATAGAATAGAATAGAATAGAATGACTGCCTTTATTTTATACCTGGGAGGGCGAAGTTAGGGCGCAGTCGGCCCTTTCTTTCACTTAACCCTCAAGAGAGGTGAGAATGAAAATTATTGAGAGAAAGTATCGAAGTAAGAAGAGGATGGAAATAGACAGTGAAATAATTAAGAAGGAGAGATGAATAGTGAAAATATGGAGAAGGAGGAGAGAAACTATGAAGAGGAGGGAAATAGAGAGGGAAAGAATTAAGAAGGAGGAGTGATAGAGAGGGAATGGAAGGAGCAGGGTAGTGAAAGAATGACAGAAAGAAAGAATGAAGAGAAGTTGGTATGAGGAAGCAGATAAATTTGGTAGTAAGCGCGTGCCTTCGTGTTTATGAATGTGTTGACCCTTGGTTGGGGAGGGGGTGCTTTGTCAAAGTTTGCCCCCCATGATGACAAGATACTGTCGCGCGCCCCTTTGTGCTACCAAAGGCTGCTCTTTGTCAACAAATCACTGCTAAGTTGGTCACTACGTGCGTTTTGGGACACTTTGGTGTGAGTTTCAGATCTGGGAACTTATTACTAAGTTGACTCACATGAATTATTTATGGTCGTAAATTCCAATTAATAACAATGATACATAGATTATGGGATTCTAAACTAGTTTTGCTAGACAACCATGATAGATAGATACTGATAATAGTATTCTATCGATTGCTTCTGTAGAGAAGGGCTGTTTACATTCTGAAAGCAATGTAGAGCAAATCTAGTTTTCACGTAGCTAGTTTAGTTGGATAGCTAATGACTGTAGCAAGAGTCCAAGACTGTAGCTATCCAACTAAACTAGCTACAGAACTGTAGTTTGATCGATCCTTCGATCATATATATTCTGCTAGGAGAACCTCCTTTACAAGTTACGAGTAACTAAAGTTTCTGATCAGTTAAACAACTGACCAAGAAAACTTCAGTAGAACCTCTGTATAACGAAGTCAATTATCCCGAGAAAAATGTAGTTACGCTGTAGAGAGGTATTCGTTATCGAGAGGTTGTTCTGTCAAGAAAACAGGCATGATTTTATGGATCTTATAATATATCACGGGCTGTAATTAATGAATATTGTACATAAAACAGAACATCCAGAACGTAGATAGGGACATTGTGGGAAATGTCACACATTTTACAAAATTGAAATGTATGACAAAAGCAAATGATGGGAGGATGGGGAAATCCAGCATCCCGTTCCTTCATTCATAAATGGCGAGTTCTAACAATTGAAATGTGTGACAGAAGCAAGGATGAGACAGTCCAGTCGTTTACCTGCCTGCTGCTCTAAGAATGAATTCTTGGAATTCTACATTTCCAGTAACTTGCATTCAATTCCCGACATGTGTTTCAACCTGTATTGACTGTCTACCACACCCAGTGTTTCAACCTGTATTGACTGTCTACCACTCTATCTTCTCCTACCGAATTGCCATTATTTTTAGTCTATTGACCTTTCTGCTGAAACCTAAACAATTCCTTGAAAATGACTGTCTGGTTGGAAACTTTGTTGAGAGGCCCGAAATTCGTTAAATAGAGGTAAATAAGCAGCCGAAACTCTAAAATGTTATGGCACCAGGTAAAAATTCATTGTGTAGAGGATTTCGTTAAGTGGAGGTTCGTTATAGAGAGGTTCGACTGTATTTATAGTGATGCCCACGTTATAATGGCAGTGTTTGATTAGCAATTGTATTGCTATCCTTGTCTATCATTCTACAAAGCGGATAGCGCTCTCTTTCTCGCTTTGCTCTGTTGCCAGATCGTCTTTCAACAATGTAGGAATAATAATTAATTAACAAAATATCTCACCTTCATTATGAAAATTCATAATAAAATCATTGAAAAATATAAAAATTCTTGCTTAGTAAAATATAATTTATTATTTCAAACGAGAATGAACAGTTCATATTACATCAATAAACCTGTGTCAGCTACCGTCTATAGAAGGCATTGACAAGACAGAGGATCGGCAACGTTGTTCTCATTTCTTTCTCCACAGCCATTATAACATGGACCTCACTATAGTTAACAAAACTCACTTACCAACAAACTAATTGGATGGTGAACCAACTAACTGACCAATAAAAACGTTATAACTGACTGATGTACAAATTAAAAAACGATTTCCAAAACTGTAATGGAACCAATAGAAATGTTAGAACCAATGCTCTTAATTGAACCAAGTGGCGCTACTCAAGTGTAGGAGCACATTAACAGCTATCAAAGACGGCAGCCGTGAAATCTCCAAGTTCAAGGTCACTGACAGGAATACGGACACTGACACGTGCCGGTGAGATATTGAAGAAGGAAATGCACAACTGATGCATTCGGCTTTTTTTGCTATTTTTAACGCTGCTGTGCTCTCTTCTATCGAGTGCAACTAGATTGCTCTATAAAGAGACTGACAAGAATGACGAAACAGAATTCAAGTCCAAAAGAGACAGAATATGTGAGTGAGAAAGAGTGAGAGAGAACTAAGGCGAGAGAGCGTGAATGCAATACAGAGGATGAAGAGTGGTGGATGAGAGTAAATCCTGGTTTTCATTAGTGGAGTGGGTGGTAGAGCTCCCTGGGCAAGTAGACTACTAACTATCTTGTGAACTTTCTCAATGAAAACGTTCATGGTAGAGTAGAGTCATGGAGTACTAGTTTTTAGTATAGTAGAGTGAGATAGCACCGTGGGATAGTACTCTACCATTTGCCTTCCCCCACCACTTTTCACTCTACTCTACCACTACTATGCTAATGAAAACAGTCTCGAGCTAGTAGAGTCAGAGTAGAGTAGAGTAGAGTATTGACATTTTAAGGTTTGTTCTGTTCACTAGACTACATCTTACCTACTATTCTCAATTGTAGTGAAAACAGTTACTCAACCAAGTAAGTAGAGTAGAGTTAGCTCGATAGAGTTAGTATTCCAGTTAGTTACTCGACCACTAACTCTACTAGTGAGAACCAGTCTTAAGTGAGGAATTATATTACAGATGAGATAACTATACATGAACTAGTGACCCCCTAGGTTGGAGAACTCGCTCAATAACTGTCGTATTGTAATCTTTAGAACCCACAATTTCTAATTAAACAGAGTTGATGAAAAATATGGAAACAGCTGAATATTTTTTTCACAAGAATAGTTTGACAGTAGGCTTCATTGAGGATCCTATTTGGATGAAAAATTACTCATTCAAAAATAACTTTGTCGCTTCAACATCTTTGTCCCTCATATGAATTCGAATACTTTTTTTTAATGAGAAGGTGGTACATGTGCTACATGATTTCTATACAGAGTTCCAAGAAAAAAATCTGGTGTGGCGCACTCACACAACTTTCCTTGCCGTTATGAAAATTGATCACCTGTCGCTAGTGTTCACGCGCATATCGAGTCTTCTATTCAAAGATTTGCCAGCTGGTGACAGGACAATAACGCTGGAGACACACGAAGTCTGCTATCTCTTCATAGTGAATGAATAAATAGAATCAACAGTTGCCAACAGTTTGCAATTGAATAATCACTTTTTCTCGAATTTCGAGCTTATTTCCAATTTTAGGTGAAGATTTTACCAAACATTAATCGTAAAAATTTTTATGCTCAATCTTTTCCACTTGAAATTTTTTGTTTAAATTGTATCTGAAGCCTGATAATTGGGAATCTAAAACCACACTTTGCATCAATGGGGCGGAGCTCCTGAAATTTTTACAGACATGAGACTTGTGGCAGTTGATAGAGCTTATCAATGACTATTTTAGGTATAAATTTGATCAAAATCGTTGGAGCCGTTTTCTAGAAAATCGCGATAAACCCCTGTTTTTGAGAACATTTTCGCCATTTTAGTCGCCATCTTGGATTGCATTTGATCGAAATTGTTCGTGTCGGATCCTTATAGGGGAAGGACCTTAAGTTCCAAATTTCAAGTCATTCCGATAATTGTGAGATGAGATATCGTGTACACAGACGCACATACACTCAAACCACACACACACACACACACACACACACACACACACAACACACACACACACACACACACACAAACACACCCAACACACACACACCACATACATACACACCCACACATACAGACCATACCCAAAAACCACTTTTTGAACTCAGGGGACCTTGAAACGTATAGAAATTTAAAAATTTGGGTACCTTAATTTTTTTCGGAAAGCAATACTTTCCTTACCTATGGTAATAGGGCAAGGAAAGTAATAAATGGCATAAACAGCACATTTATATCTCAACCCGTACCAGTTTGTTGATGTAAAAGTTGTAATATTATGTATCTGAAATCATGTGTCAGCACATGAAGGTCTGTCTGCATGTCTTCTTCTTCTTTTTCCTCTTCTTCTTCTTTTTCTTCCTCTTCTTCTTTTTTTTCTTCCTCTTCTTCTACTTCTCCTTCCCCATTTTCTTCTTGTTATTTCTTCTTCCACTCATCTTCCTCGTAGTCCTGTTATCTTTCACATCTATTTCTCCTACTCCTATTCTCTTCATCTTCTTCTCCTTCTCTTACCTTTAGTCCTGCTTGCTCTTCTTTGTTCAAGTGAAAACTAAGTCCATAATATATATATATGACACCAGATGCATAATATATAGTGTTCCTGATGACTGGGTTACTTAATCACATTTGAGAAAAACCTGAGCACGAGGTTCGAAGCATCATGCTTGGAAATTACTGTGTTGTCTTGTAATGACAGAATAATATCAGGCCATGATTGTGATGCAATGTTTCGATTGCAGCGGAACATAATCCTCTACAGAATGCATTTCTTACTGTGAGATATATTTTCTTTACAATGGGAAAGATGCATTTTCTCATCAATAATTATTATCTGAGGGTACTCATGAGGTCTCCAGAAAAATTTTTTCAACTAAACGGTATTTGTAAAGTGTCACAAGAAAGAGTCCATCCATCTGTTCCACACAAATAACAGTAACAGTTACATTAGTGGACACACTAACAGATAAAAGTTGAGTACAGGTGGAAAAGTCCACGATTGAATATTTTCATTCGTAGGAAACGCCACGCTTAATACGTTCGTATGAAACGCCGCCGTAGGAAACGCCACGCTACCGATGAATGATGACTGGCTCTCCCTCGATCATAACTCTCGAATTATTTTCTAGGCCATTAGTACTGTCACGCCTGCTGGCTGTATCAGTACTAAAAATGTCGCTTCCATTCTATTGCAACTTCCATTTCTGTCCTATTGTTGCTTGAGTAGGAGATTTTTTTCTAAATACTGGGAATGATTTATAATCTGTTGTGTTGGCTACATTTTTCCTATTTGCATTCTGGGGTAGCACTGTTCTCCGGATTTGAATGGTGAGTGTCGCAATAGCTGTTCTTCAGCTCTATAGTGAGGTCTACGTTAAAATGGCAGTGAAGAATGATAGGAGAACAACGTTTCCTATCCTTGGCCCATATGAATAAAACCAGAGCAAATGCTCATGAGCAAGAGCATGAAGCATAAGGTTTTGCTCATGAGCAAAAGCATTTGCTCATTTTTATATGAATAAGCTTTACCTTTTACTCTTACCTTATGCTCCTGAACTCTGGAGAAAATGCTCACGTATTTTAGAGATTTTTTATCAGCTGATTCGCTTTTGTAGCCTTAGTTTGTTTTTATAGCTCACGGAAGCGCTAAATATGCAAATAGGGTGCACCGCTTGTGTTTGAGTCGTCTGCTCTGTTTTCTATTTTATGAGTAGATTTTTAGGTTAGTTGAGTTTAGAATTTTGAAATAATAGCGTGAAAAATGTCATCTCTATAATAATCTTCAGCATTTTCTTATAATATCAATAGCCTTCTTATAATCGTCTACACTTTCATCTTCTTAAATACCTATTTCCTATTTTGTGATGGCTATCTTTATCTTTTGTATTTATTCTTTTGTAGGGATAATGGTGATTTGTATCATGGTTGAATCAAGAAAGAGTTTCATAGTTCTCAACTATTGTTTGTGATCGTATCTGGTATAGTTTCCTCTTCCTCATACGAATTAGTTGAGCCATTTTACTATGAGCAAAAGGTGATAAGCTGCTAGACTCACCTTTTTTGAAGCATTTGCTTCAAAAGTTGAGCAAATGCTCTAGTTTATTCATACAATATTGAGCAAAAGCTTTTACTTTTGAGCAAATGCTCAAACTATTTATTCGATGAGCATGAGCAAAAGGTTTTGCTCACGTTTATTCATAGAAAATGAAGCAAATGCTCCATATTTTAGAAGTATAAGCAAATGCTCAACTTTATTCATATAGCCCAATGGGCTATTGTCTTCCCGATGCCTTCTATAGACGGTAGCGTTTAAAATGAGGAGATTATTTGTATAGGACTGACATTCATTCCTTACTTTTATATCCTCTATCAGTCTATTAAATGGAAAACTATAGTTGGCTACGTATTTTTTCTCATCTCTTACTTTTAATCTTTTATTTTATTCTCATTAGAAATTTTTATTTTGAGTTTTGATTTATTTGTGCGTTTTTGTGTTGAATTGAATTGATTAGATTAGTAATCGTACTGAAAAGAAGTTTTGGTTATTAGGCTGTTTTTTCGATTCTGATTATTGTTTTGTTTGCTTCATCCAGTGAATAAGTAATTGAATGAGAGAGTGTGGTTCAATCTAACAACTTATTCTCTCAGACTAGCTACATACACATCGATTTTTGTTCGTACGATATTAAATATAAATATCCTTATAAATTCCATTAGATTTAACAGATGATGTTTGTGTCAAGTTCCGTTTAATCTGATAGAATTCATAAGGACGGCAAAATGTCGTACGAACAAAAATCGATTATGTGTGTGTGCAGGGGTTCAGTGGTCACAACTTCAATGTAAACAGACGACATGTTCGCAGCTCATTGGCGAAAGCGCGACCAGGCTATCAACCTCTTCTCTTTATGTTCTTTTTCTCTTTATTTACCTCGTTTTTCATCCAACTCTTTCTCCTTTTATTTTGCACAGCTGATCACCGCTCGAGACAGTCTGCATCTGACGTCATAACAACATACCACGCCACACAAAAATGTCCGCAAAACGATCTTCGGAAAGATTTTAAATTGCTAATAGTGTTTATACGGTTGACAATCCCGACATGCTAATGGAGTGCTCGTGATAATATCAGCCGGTCACATATTGAAAAGCACTTCCCTCTCAAGAGCAGAATCTTGAAAATGTTCTGAAGCCTTCCTTTCTATAGTGAGGTCCACGTTATAATGGCAGTGTTTGATTAGCGATGGTATCGCTATACTTGTCTATCATTCAACAAAGCGGATAGCCCTATCTCTTTCTCGCTTTGCTCTGTTTCCCGATCGTCTATTAACAATGTAGAATAATTGATAATTAACAAAATATTAAATCTTAGTTTTGAAAATTCATTATGAATTTATTGAAAAATATTATTTCTTGCTTAATAAGTGAATATCGGGGCACCGAGCTTCGCTCGTTATTTTTATTTATTGATAAACAGAACACAATTCTCTAAAACGATCGTGTTTATATTTCACAGCTGGCTATACGTCATCTTATGAATTTCGGGGATGCGATATTTTGATTTTTCACATACTCACTTTTTTACTATCCACAGCTGTTTCAGCCAAGGATGAATATTATCCTTTTAATGTCGTTCAGCGAGTTTTCTAAAGGATGAGACCTAGTGCAATCGAATCTTCATATCATAAATCTACTATGTTCCGAATTTCGTGAAAATCGTTAGAGCCGTTTTCGAGATCCGTTAAACATAAATAACCAGATATAAAAATAGCCAGATATAAAAATAACCATATATATTAATACAGAAATTGCTCGCTCAATATAATAGGATATTTGATCATTTTAAATGAGAATTAACACTTAATATTACATCAATAAACCTGTATCAGCTACCGTCTACAGAAGGCATTGACAAGACAGTGGATCGGCACCGTTTTTATCCTATCTTTCTCCACTGCCATTATAACTTGGACCTCACTATAAAAGAATGTGCCTCGACTGACTAAGCTCAATATTCGCTCCATTATTTTAATGAGTTGCTCAATCCTAAATAAGATATTCAATCCTAATATAAGATAGAATTGGAGTGCGGTTTTAACATCTGTTCTCTGTAGACAAGTTGAAGAGGCGAAATCATTGATCTTGAACCAAATATTTCAGTGCAAGTGTTTACAACTGGTCTTTGTTTAGCCACATGCCCAAGTTGATGATTGGAGAATTCGAATAAGTAATGTGAAAACATAGTCTATTTCGCAATTACATAATGGAGCTGAATAGATTGTTAGGGTGAAGCCACACGAGGCTTCATTTCAGTCGACATGAAGCTCTCCTATTGGCTGATTGGGTTAGCGTATGGCGTGAGCTATAATTAGTTTATACAAGACAGACAATTGAACATTTTTACAATTGAAAATAAGCTTGAAATCCGAGAAAATGTGATTATATAATTGCAATCTATTGGCAACTGTTGGTTCTATTAAATCATTCACTACGAAGAGATAGCAGACCTCGTGTGTTTCCAGCGTTATTGACCTATCACCAGCTGTCTCATATCTTTGAATAGTAGACTTGAGATGCGCGAGTACACTAGCGTCAGGTGATCAAATTTCATAACGGCAAGGAAAGTTGTGTGAGTGCGCCACACCAGATTTTTCGATTCCTGTTTCATTTCTGCAGACGCCTAATGGCCGTTTCGCCGTATTTATTATTCGCAACAAAGGATGATAATCGCAGTTGACACTTGGTTGGTTGGCTGTGCCTTATTGCAGCTCTGCTGCTGCCTCCCGAAGAAGAAGAAGAAGAAGAAGAAGAAGAAGAAGAAGAAGAAGAAGAAGAAGAAGAAGAAGAAGAAGAAGAAGAAGAAGAAGAAGAAGAAGAAGAAGAAGAAGAAGAAGAAGAAGAAGAAGAAGAAGAAGAAGAAGTAGAAGAATTATTGTCGCCAACAAGTCCTGCAGGATCAGGTTCTTTAATTTTCTTCAGTACCATCTGAAGCAAGATGAGCAAGATTTCTCTCTCTCTCCACTGACAACTCATTAGCTCATGCCTCTACTGATTTATCCAATGTGCCTGCATTAGAGTGAGATCCAATGGCAGTATTTGATTACCATTAGTGTTGCTATCCTTGTCTATCATTCGACAAAGCAGATAGCGTTATCCTTTTCTAGCGCAGCAACGTTGCCAGATCGAACAATGTAGAAATATAATTGATTAACTAAGTCTCTAATCTCAATCATATCATTTAAATATATATATTCTTGAAAAATAGAATATAATAATTATTGCCAATTTCCAAAAAGAATGAACAGTATATCATGGACAATTAGATCAGCGGAAAAATTAAACTGGATATAAAAAACTGGACATACAGTAATTTCTTCTTCCATTTAGATAATATGACTCGAGATTTCTGCTCCAGCATTGTTTTTTCATTATTTTTTTCATTTTTCAGTGGACTCGCTTACCTTTATTTTGAGTACCTATTCCTCTGTATTCTTCCTTCCCCCCATTTCTCCCTTCCTTTTTTCCTCATTACTTCTCTTCTCTTCTTTGCCTGCCTATTACTTGGGAAACCATAGTTGGCTAGGTATCTTCCTCTCTAGTTTTTCTTTTCTCCAACACACCCAAACACCAAGCCCATGGTTTTTTTATATTTAACATTTTATTGTGTTTTATTTGTTTCGTAAATCTTTGTAATTTTGATTTGTCTTGTTTTGTGTGTTTTTAATAAATTGAAATTGAAATTGAATATTATTACATCAGATACTGGTATCAGCTGTCCCTTAAAGAAGGCAGAGAATCGGCAACGCTGCTCTTCTATTTTCCTTCACTGCCCATGTAAAATGGACCTCACTATAGTTCCAATATAAAAAAAAAACATTCTCTCCTGCTGATGATAATCTATTGGTGTTTCTTGGCAAAGGAGGTATGAAAAACTTATTGGATTTCATTCTGATTGATGTTGAATATCATTAAAGTTTAATGTGATTCAAGAAAAGGTCAAAAGTTGGAGAACCTTATTGCTGAAAAAGTAAGTTTACTTATTGCAGCAATAAGTAAAAGTGAGCTTTGGGCAACCTTCTTGGTATAGTTATTAGTTATTTATCATTACTTATTGGTTGATGGTTAATTAAAGTATTATTTCACTGTCACTCGAACGAACAAACCGGAAATTTATAGGTTCTTAAGAATCAAATTATCGATACTATAAATCAAAACATTTTTACATGGACATCATTATAGCTCTGTCTTGATTCATTACCAATATTCTATCTCAAATTAAGTTTTGTTTCTAATAATGAATCATGTCTCAGAAAATCCAGTCCCCTTTCACTTTCCTTGCCCTATTACCATAGGTAAGGAAAGTATTGCTTTCCGAAAAAAATTAAGGTACCCAAATTTCTAAATTTCTATACGTTTCAAGGTCCCCTGAGTCCAAAAAACTGGTTTTTGGGTATTGGTCTGTATGTGTGTGTGTGTGTATGAGTGTATGTGCGTCTGTGTACACGATATCTCATCTCCCAATTAACGGAATGACTTGAAATTTGGAACTTAAGGTCCTTACACTATAAGGATCCGACACGAACAATTTCGATCGAATGCAATTCAAGATGGCGGCGAAAATGTTGTCAAAAAAAGGGTTTTTCGTGATTTTCTCGGAAACAACTCCAACGATTTTGATCAAATTCATACCAAAAATAGTCATCGATAAGCTCTATCAACTGCCACACGTCCCATATCTGTAAAAATTTCAGAAGCTCCGCCCCATCAATGCAGATAGATTCCCAATTATCAGGCTTCAGATACAATTGAAACAAAAAAAATCAAGAGGAGTAGATTGAGCAAGAAAATCTCTACAATTAATGTTCAGTAACATTTTCACCTAAAATTGAAAAGAAGCTTTAAATTCGAGAAAATGTGATTATTCAATTGCAAATTATTGTTGATTCTATTAAATCATTCACTATGAAGAGATAGCAAACCTCATGTGTGTCTCCAGCGTTATTACCCTGTCACCAGCTGGCTCAAATCTTTGAATAGTAGACTTGAGATGTGCGGGAACACTAGCGTCAGGTGATCAATTTTCATAACGGCAAGGAAAGTTGTGTGAGTGCGCCACACCAGATTTTTTCATAAAGACTTAGAAGTCCTGTAATACAGGAACAGCTGATTTTATCGGCTATATTGAGCATGTAATTGGAATGGTGATTCTCCTGTTTTACGTGACTTATAAGTTTTATGAAACAGGGCCCAGGGATTCCTGTTTGCAGACCAGAATTTTCTTAATCAAACAGTATTGTATCATAGAGAAACGATAGCATAATTGTTTATACTTACGCTATTGTTTCTCTATGATTGTATTCAATGATCTATAATTATCATTTGTGTAACGGAATTTGTTATGTATTGAATAAACCTTGATTCAATTTTCAAAATATTAAGAGTGTGTTATGAAGTTTTCAAATATTACAATTGAATATTTTTCAAATCCTGACCTGGGCGAGATATTTTTCTCGGGTCACTCCCGTGTTAAGTCGTTGGTCCCGGCTACCTAAAAAAACAGTCGTTAGGTCATGTCAGAGGCCCTGAAATTGATCAGTTGCGACCTGAAAACTCTGACACCAGATCTGAGCCAGCCAGGTCACTCGATATTATTATTATTACAATTAATATCAACAAAGGAACTTCGTTATACGTTTTCTTATTTTCATTGAATAGATAGTGAGGGTGATAACTTCAAGAGCCGTTGTCCTATAAAAACCATTTATGAATTTGAAAATCGCTTCCCAGTGGTTCGGAACCCACCGAAGGTGGAACGCTGTAGGTTCACGAATTTCGTATCATCCGTTTCATTATCAATGCACAAGCCCCAAGCTAATGTGGGCATCATCCTCAGCTAGAAGAAAATGATCACTTTTCCATTGACAAACGTGAGGCTTGCAGAACTTAAGAACTTCAAGAGAAAAATCTTAAGTTTCATGTTAGCTGGTTTCAAAATTCGGTTTTATAGGCTTGATAATTAAGTTTTGAAGCTTTAATAAGGGGTTATAAGTTACTGATAAAATGTAAGAAACCATCGAATCTATATGAATTCATGAGTTTAATGGTTCATAAGGTTGAATGGTTAGCCTAGAAATCGTGCCTTGGTGCATAGAGAATCTGCAGAATTTAAGGCTGTGCAAAGGCTGAAAATAAACTTTCTACTCGTGATATTTTTCAAAGTTTTTCGATTTGTATATCATCAAGCTATTAAAATGAAAATGTTTTCTCAGGAAAATATTTTTTTCTGAACATTACTTTTTGAGATATGAGCGCCTAAAGTTTAAATTTTCGGGACAGAACATTTCAAATTCCGTAAGAGATAAATCCGTGAGATTTAGAGGATAGATTCTTCATGGTATTGTTGATCTAGTAAAACAAAAATTTCCTGAAAATATCAACTGTTAAGATAGTTATTCAGTTTACTAAAAATAACCAAAAATAACTTTTAGTTGAGTTATTTCTAGTTATTTTTGGTAAATTGAATAACTTTTTCAAAAAGTTTTTGTTTTACTAGATCAACAATACCATGAAGAATCTATCCTCTAGATCTCAAGGATTTATCTCTTACCGAATTTGAAATGTTCTGTCCCAAAAATTCAAACTTCAGGCGCTCATATCTCAAAAAGTAACGGTCGGAAGAACAATGTTTTCCTGAGAAAACTTTTCCATTTTGATAGCTTGATGATATACGAATCGAAAAACTTTGAAAAATATCACGAGTAAAAAGTTTGTTTTTAGCCTTTGCACAGCCTTAATTTACGAGACATACAAGTTGAATAAGGATAAGGTGCAGTGAGAAGATTAAATACTTTTTAGTTGAAGCCTGGAATCTAATTTCAACATATAATCTTTGAAATCAATTATATATTCAGTTTGGAATAAATTGTCCTATTCAACCTTTTGGATTGCTGACATATTAGCAAAGAAAAAAGATAATCAACTACGATTATTATCCCACTCGACTGCACATTACATCGCTTTCCACCTACATAATTATCCAGAGAGACACAAATAAAAATCTTGAACATCTGACATTGAAAAATTGAAAACTTTTAGAACTCGGACACAAGTCAAACAACTGGACACGACCTCAACAATAATTTTAGTTGAGTATTCTATTAAAAACTCTATCAACTGGTAATTAATCAGAAAAATAATTATTGTGTGTGGAAAATGTGCTGTGAAGCTTTGACTTGAGAGTGGTTAATTATCCACATGAGCAGATTATGCTAATTTGTCTTCCGCTTGTACCGTATGAGAATATCGGTTTTGTGACTGGATTAATTCAAATTTTTCAAGTTGATTTTGGCAGATTCAAAGTATGTAAATAACTTGGCTAAATATCAAAGCAGATGAACTACAGAGAAAATTTTTTTCGTTCATTTTTTATTAATTTTAGTTGAACACTGATAACATCTACTGTATATTAAGTCATATAACTGGATATTCACTGTAGGTAAATTCTTTTATTTCCTGTATTTATTTCCTAGACTATATTTTCTTGTCATTCCTGTATATTCTTGATTTTTGTATTCGAGTGAATATTAGATTGAAACCACTTGGCTTTGACAAACCACGGAGTTATTGAAACTAGTTGTGGTACAAGCTCCGGTTGTTACACCATAATCAGTCACTGGTAGAATGAAAGCTTGTAAATTGAGCAGCAGGATATATCTTGTAGGTGAAGCCTTATGATTGGCCATTGGCTGTTGACCAATGAAGATTGAGCTCTACTGCCATTGGCTGAGAGAAGACACGACGAAATATTTCAAATATGATCATCAAAACTGCTGAACAACAGCTCCTTGATGCGAGGAATTCGAATCTGCAAACGGATTAACAAAATTCTCTCCCGTTCAGGAGACATGACCTCTTAAATATATTGAAAACCGCAAATTGGTCAGTACGGTACATTATTTTTCAAATTTTTTCAAGAGAAATTGAATGATTATCAACTTTGCCTTCTCATGCTCCTTGATGCGAGGAACTCGAATTTGCAAACTGAATAGCAAAACTCCCTCCCGTTCAGGAGATATGACCTCTGAAATATATTGAAAACCGCAAACTGGTCAGTATATTTTTTTTCCTACAGTTACCTTGAAAAGTGACCATTCCTGCACTGATTATAGAACGCAAAGAATCACTTTTCCGCTCTAGTGCGCAAAGTATTACTTTGCGTACTCTCAATACTTCGTGTATTATCTTGCTGCCATCCCAATCAGCTGTTGACATTGTTGACGTGTATTTTGAATGCGAATTTGTTCTATCTATATGTTTTGTGATTTTTGAATAAATAAAAATGAGAACTCATTGAATTATACATCTATAATATTATTAATTATCCATTATTTCAAATAATATTTTTTTCATTCATAAATTGATTGGTTGAAAAATGATTTAGAAATTAAGATTCACTCAAAATTATTCAAATTCTCAAATTAATTGGATTAATTTAATTTTCAATTTGTATAAATTATCGATTATTAACTTTCAATTGGATTATCAAGTTTAAAATAAATGAAAGTTGTTATTAATAAAAAAATTATACAGACAAACATTTGATGGATTTCAGCATAGCCACCTCTAATACAAGGCCACGGCCTACGATGTTGCAACGTCGCAGTGTAGCCCTACAATCTAATGCATGATTGGTGAAAAAGATCAGCTGGTATTTTTTAAAATCTTTTCCACCAAT
The DNA here is from genome assembly GCF_014356525.2 of Nilaparvata lugens. Lineage (NCBI taxonomy): Eukaryota > Metazoa > Arthropoda > Insecta > Hemiptera > Delphacidae > Nilaparvata > Nilaparvata lugens. Next base: position 66,911,998 of record NC_052508.1, on the reverse strand, counting down.
CATATATTAGATTCTAGGTCTACACTGCGACGTTGCAATATCGTAGGCCGCGGCCTTGTATTAGAAGTGGCTATGATTTCAGCCATCATTTTATTACCCATAATCAGCCACTTTTCATATTCAATGGTAACTGTAGGAAAAATTTAATGTGAAATACGTGCGCAAAGTTCCTCTGCTACACTCAAGAAACCATTCCGCCCTCGCCTACGGCTCGTGCGTAAACGTTTCTTTCGGTGCAGCAAACTGTCACTTTGCACACTAGTTGCACAAATAACTATTTTCGGGAATTGATGTTTGCCAAGTTCCGTTCAATCTGATAGAGTTCATAAGGACGCCAAAATATCATAAGGTGCGTACAGATTTACGCGCCGCGAACATGAGCAATTCACTTTTAATCAGCTGATGCCAAGCTTTTTATATCTGTATCTTACCGTCTCTGTAAAAATACAGATATAGTCAATGAGCAATTCACTTTTAATCAGCTGACTATATCTGTATTTTTACAGAGACGGTAAGATACAGTTATAAAAAGCTTGGGCATCAGCTGATTAAAAGTGAATTGCTCATTGACTATAAATAACTAAAAATACAGATATAGTCAGCTGATTAAAAGTGAATTGCTCATGTTCGCGGCGCGTAAATCTGTACGCACCTATACGAACAAAAATCGATGTCTGTGTGCAGGGCTTAAGACTCGATGTGTAGACATAGAAGGAAATATCAAATTGTATAAAACTGAGCACAACATAACTGATTAGCCTGGCATGCAGACAAAATTACCAAAGAAAAAAGTGATGTTGAAGTTCGTGATCGGTGGAGATTGATTGGATAGACGGCTGGCTATTTTGAGGCTAAAAAGCAAGCCTAAAGCTAAGAAACTATTATTTCTGCCTCCAAAAAATAGTATGGAATCGTGATGGATACACGCGCGCGCCGCACCAATCTTCAACATATCATGCTGTACAGTACTTGATATTTGTTTATTCTTTAATCCTCTAAACTTCCTATGTGTTATCATTCTTGTTTCCTCTATTTTTTCTTTATCCATAATTTATGTCTTCCTTCACTATTGTCTCTCTCTCTTTGTCTTCCTTCTACCCCTTTCATCCTTTCCTTCCAAACATCCTTTCTTTTGTTGATTTCTTCGTCCTTGATCTCAACTTACTTTTTGACAATAGAATAGTTTGATACTCTGAAGCTTTGATTATGATAGTAGACTACACAACAAAAATAGACCTACTCCTTCATCTCCTTCATCCGAGTACTTCTTCATTGTACTTTCACCATTTTCCATTTCCTCTTTACCATCTTCTTCCTCTTTTGTTCTCTTTCGTTCTTCTTCTTCTTCGTGTTCTTCTTCTACTCCTCCTCCTCCTCCTGCTCCTTCACCTCCTCCTCCCTCTCCAACACCTGCTCCTCCTCCTCCTCCTCCTCCTCCTCCTCCTCCTCCTCCTCCTCTCCTCTCTCCTCCTCTCCTCTCCTCCTGATTCTTCTCCTCCTTCTTCTTCTCCTTCTTCTTCTTCTTCTCCTCCTCCCCCTCATTTTCTTACTTTCTATCCGAGTACTTCTTCCTTGTACTTTCACCATTTCCCATTTCTTCTTTACCATCTTCTTCCTCTTGTGTTCTCTTTCGTTCTTCTTCTTTTCTTCTTCTTCTTGTTTCTTTTTCTTCTTCTTCTTCTTCTTCTTCTTCTTCTTCTTCTTCTTCTTCTTCTTCTTCTTCTTCTTCTTCTCTTCTTCTTCATTGTCTTCTTCTCCCACTCCTGCTCCTCCTCCTCCTCTTCCTACTCCTCCCCATCCTCTTCTTCCACCACCACCATCACCTATTCCTCCTTTTTCTCCTTCTTCACTATTCTCTTCTCCTGCCTCTTCTAACTAACTCTTCTTACTATAGCCTCATTCCTTCTATCGCGTCAAGTATCGTTCCCTTTTTATCCATTTTCTTTCTCTCTGCCTCTCTGTTCCTGTTTCCCTGTTCCCAAACCCCTCCTCCTCATTTCCTCTCTACTATCTTCTTCCACTTCTTTCCTCTTCTTCTTCTTCTTTTTCTTCTACTTCTTCTTCTTCCCACCACCAATTTCCTTTTTCTCCTACCTGTTTTCTTCTGATCCAATAACCGATTTCCGATACTTCTTCGAAATCTTTCTTCCCAATCTAAATTCATGTTCCGACATCACATTGCTTACATTATGCTTTTCTGGAGTTTCGATAATATCTGTGTATGTCGGCTCTGCACTGAGATATCCTGTATAATATCCTTATTGTGTCCTGCAGGACAGATTGAGTTATATAGTGGGTGGCACCAAATACCTGGCCTTATAGTCACGAACTAACCTGGTTCGGATGATTGAGAATGATAGGCTTAAGGTGCGTACAGACTTTCGCTCTGCTCCGCAACCGAACGTCACTCGAGCAGAGCGATTGATGATCGACCGGGGAGCAAGAGTGGAACGCGAGATGAGCTGACATCTCCCGTAACGTTCATGATCGGAGCGATTGCGGAGCGAGTGCGGAGCGTTCGTGGAGCGTGTAGGAGGCGCGTATATCTGAACGCACCTTTATACTCAGGTTAGGCGCGCACACCAATTATTAGTCAAGACAAGACAAGACATGATCAGACAGTCACAATACTTCACATTGCTGCTTAAGACGCAACTCACACTGATTAGTCATTGCAATTGGACATGTCTTCATGAGAAACTATGTGAAGTATTATGACTAAACATGTCTGATCATGTCTTGTCTTGTCTTGACTAACTGGTGTGTGCCTAGCCTTACACTTATGCTTACACTATTGTGAGGTCGACGTTATAATGTCAGTCATCTCATCATCTTCTTACAAGGATTAGGCTCTATTGGCCTGTACCGGCATCCATTTCTTCCTTGGTCTTCCTATGCCTCGCTTTCCTTCGGGTTTGTACTCCCATGCTAATATTGGGAGCCTATTGGATGGCATTCTGAATAAATGAGTAGACCAATTTTCCCGATATTTCTTTAGAATATCCAATAGCGGTTCTACATTCAATTCAGCTCTTATGTTGTCATTCCTTATTTTATCCAGTCTACTACAACCTTTGACCGCTCGTAAAAATCTCATTTCAGCAGTTTGTATACGAGATTTAGTTTGTCTGTTTAAAACCCATGCTTCGCTGCCGTATGTTATTAACGGTATCGTCATTGTTCTGTAAAACTTCAGCTGAGTATCTTGTCTCGTTCGCCTTCCTATAGCTCGTCTTATAGTGCCACAGACCGCACTGAATCTCGCCACTTTTTCACCAACATCTTCATCCTTATGGAATGAAATGCGGCATCCCAAGTAGCTGAAGTGATCTAATGCTTGATTGTCTATCACGATTTTTGATCTGACTGGCCACTTTCCCCTGAATGCCATTATCTTGGATTTTTGATGTGAGATTTTCATGCCAAAGTCCAACCCAATTTCGTTCAACTTGAAAAGAGCATATTGTAGTTTATCTTCCGTGTTGAAAATGATCACAGTGTCGTCAGCATATAGTAGAGAATTCATAAAAAACATTATTGCAGACCTCTATCCCCGCGTCAACATATCGATTCCAAATTTCCAGAATCTCGTCAGTGTATATATTGAAAAGAGTAGGCGACATTGGGCACCCTTGTCTTACACCTTTATTTATTTTGATTTTTCCCGTTTTTCTATTATTGACGGACGATATATATAATTGCAGTATTTGATGAAAATTAGTGATGCTATTCTTGCCTATCATTCGACAAAGCAGTTAGCACTATCCTCTTCTAGCTAAGCAACTTTGTCAGATCGTTTTTGAACAACGAATTAACCAAATATTTCATCTCAATTATGGAAATCTCTTACTGAATCATTGAAAAAATATTTTCTATTTGACAAATAGAATATATAATTATTGTAGAATATATACAGTAGCCTCTCTCTTATCCGGACTCATCGGGACTGAGGCCAGTCCGGATAACGTTTTTTCCGGTTAAACCGACGTTCCCTAAAAGTCGTTAAATTGTACGCATATTTTGTAGTTTATAACCAATAATGACTTTTACGTAAAAATAATAAAACTAGACGCTTTATTAGATATCTGTGAACACAAAACACAAGAAAATGGTTAGTTGCTAAGCCTTTTTACATTTGAAATATTTAAAACCAAACAGCCATTATGATTCGTGGCAGGTGCAGAAGTACTGTACAGTCCGGTTGAACCGATGTGCTGATGATTATTTTCCGGTTAAAGAGATGTCACTTCCGTGGAGTGTAGTCCGGTTAAACCGATGTCCGGTTAAAAGGTGTCCGGTTAAGAGAGAGGCTACTGTACGTGAAAGATCATTTTTAACAAGAATTGAAACTTAATATTTTAAAAGATATAACGATACCAGCTATATACAAGGCAGAGAATTGGCAACTCTGTTCTCTCATCTTTCTTAACTGCTATTATACGAAACACGCCCAAGTATTCCGAATATAGTCATGATAACCATTTTCCTATCCCGTACTTCATATCCCACTAGCCGTCCGGCTCGCTTCGCTCACCATATCCGTCTAGCCAGGGGGCTCCGCCCCCTGGACCCCCGACTGGATCGTCCAAAAATGAGATCAGCAGGCTCGCTTCGCTCGGCTGCATTTTTCATTTGAGCATTTTTATCATATGTTAGGACGATCCAGTCGGGGGTCCAGACTAAATGTCTGGCTAAACGGATATAGCGAGCGAAGCGAGCCTGACGGCTAGTAATATATCATTCCCAGGAATAGCTCTGATTGAAGTGCAGTGCCCAATCATTTTTTCCGCGATAAATGTATTTCAATCTTCAACTTGGTGCCAACCTAACAAAGTCAACTCAACTTAATGCCAACCTGACAAAATTATTAATTCAGTTACCAGTAACAACTGTTTCGAAGAGGTACTCTATCTAGATTATAGTTCTATAGTAACATATGATATGGAAATTTCAATTATAATTAAGAGATTGGGAGAAGAAGAATATACATGCTAAAAGACGAACTTTAAACCCTTAAAAACAGCCCTTAGAGTTGAAATATTGCCAAAAGATTACTTAGTGCGCCTCTAAAGGGCCAACTGAACATACCTACCAAATTTGAACGTTTTTGGTCCGGTAGATTTTTAGTTCTGCGAGTGAGTGAGTCAGTCAGTGAGTGAGTGCCATTTCGCTTTTATATATATAGATACGTGAACGATCATTTTTTAACAAGAATTAATTAACACTTGATATTTCAAAAGATATAACGATACTAGCTCTAGCTATATAATACTATATCATACTAGCGATAAACTATAAAAAGCCGTGACAAGGCAGAGAATTGGCAACGCTGTTCTCTCATCTTTCTTAACTGCCATTAGACAAAGCACGCCAGTAGTGGTGTTTTGAGAGAGCTGCCTATCCAATAGAAATCGAGGGGTGTGGCCTCCCCCCTCCACCCCCCTAGCACCAGTCGGCCATTTTGGCCCCGCCCCCAGCCAATAGGAATCAAGGGGCGTGGCCACGCCCCCTCCACCCCCCCAGCCCTAGTCAGCCATTTTGGTACCGCCCCCTCCACCCCCCCAGCCCTAGTCAGCCATTTTGCTCCACCCCCCCAGCCCCAGTCGGCCATTTGTCCCCGCCCCCAGCCAATAGGAATCAAGGGCGTGTTCAAAATGGCGTCGTGCCCCCACCACCCCAACCAATAGGAAGAGGCCATTGTAGCAGGTGTCCATCTCCCCTACCCAGCATGGGTGTGTTCAAAATGGCGTCCCCCTTCCCCACCACCCCAACCAATAGGAAGTGTAGCAGGTGTCCCAACGGTTCCCCAGCGGCGGCCATCTTTGTTGTAGCAGGTGTTAACTGACTGCCCCAGTTAACACCTGCTTAATTTGCATATTAAAAATATCCCCACATTTAAAATCTTTAAAATCTTTAAACTCTCAAACTACACTACTAGCGCTAAACTCTCAAACTACACTACTAGCGTTTGGTGCAAATTAAACTATGTTCCTTGTTTTCCTCCACCACAGGAAGAATGAAAAAAATTACATTTCATATTTGTTTCGTATGAGATGTCATTTTCCCCACACTATAGTAGTGGAGTTTTGAGAGAGCTGCCTAACCAATAGAAATCGAGGGGTGTGGCCTCCCCCCTCCACCCCCCCAGCCCCAGTCGGCCATTTTGGCCCCGCCCCCAGCCAATAGGAATCAAGGGGCGTGGCCACGCCCCCTCCACCCCCTGCCCTAGTCAGCCATTCCCCCTCCACCCCCCCTGCCCTAGTCAGCCATTTTGGTACGGCCCCCCAGCCCCAGTCGGCCATTTTGTCCCCGCCCCCAGCCAATAGGAAGCAAGGGGCGTGTTCAAAATGGCGTCGTGCCCCCACCACCCCAACCAATAGGAAGAGGCCATTGTAGCAGGTGTCCATCTCCCCTACCCAGCTGTTCAAAATGGCGTCCCCCTTCCCCACCATTAAATATGTTTAATACAACAGCACCATTAAACAGTGGTTGTGAATCATCAGCAGCAGCATCATCATCATCATTAGTGGCAGCAAGTAGAGAATATTTAGACAGTAAACTACTTGAATTATCATCAAATATATTCAATAAACTTCAGTCTGATCCATTGTCACCGCTAGTTAACAGAGAATACTTGGACAGTAAATTGCTTGAAATATCATCAAATATATTCAATAAACTTCAGTCTGATCCATTGACACCGCTAGTTAACAGAGAATACCTGGACAGTAAATTGCTTGAAATATCATCAAATATATTCAATAAACTTCAGTCTGATCCATTGTCGCCACTAGTTAACAGAGAATACTTGGACAGTAAATTGCTTGAAATATCATCAAATATATTCACTAAACTACAGTCTGATCCATTGTGGTCGCCGTCGCTAGTTAACAGAGAATACTTGGATAGTAAATTAAAGGAAGTTTCAACTAGTATAATACAAAAACTACAGACTGATCAATCATCACCGCTAGTTAACAAAGAATACTTGGACAGTAAATTGCTTGAAATATCAACAAATAAATTCACTAAATTGCAAACTGAATCATCTGATTTAGTAGATAGGAAATATTTAGACAGCAAATTACTTGCAATATCAACTAGTATATTCCAAAAACTACAGTCGATTTAATTACTAAAAAAGTGTTTGAAAGTAAATTGCATTCAATGTCTGATATATTGAAGGAGATAGCACAACAAAAACAGTATTTCGATTCACAATTGAAAACATTGTCTAAATCATTAGTGATGATATTGAGCTAAAGTATGTTAGTAGATCGTTGTTTGATCAGAAATCAGACGAATTGAAGACATTATGTGAACAACAAAGTAAAAACAATTGTTTAAAACATGTTGATACAGATTTGCTAGAAACTAAATTGAAAGAATTAAAAGACAATCTAATTGCACAAAATAAACTTAACTTTATTAACAGGCAAGATTATAATTTGAAAGTAGTTAATCTAGAATCAACATTCAATATTATGTTGGCTGATGTGCAAAAGAAACTTGATGAAAAAATTCAGCTTCTCACCAAAAGCTAAAAGATGACATTATGCAGATGATTATGAAAGGTGAAGATTTTCAGAAATATTTAAATGAACAGTTGTTCAACTTTTCATACTATTTGATTGCACAATATGTAAAAAAGAGGTACATCTTTGACATGATTGAAGCTGTACAACATAATTTGAATTCTGATCAGTGCAAGAGTTGTTTTTGAAAAGAATGTTCAGTGATAGGCGACCAAGTGATGCAGGAAAAAAAAAGAAAAAAAATATGACTGGAAATAGATTAGTAGTAGTAGTTTGAGAGATTTTAAAGATTTTAAATGTGGGTATATTTTTAATATGCAAATTAAGCAGGTGTTAACTGGGGCAGAACACCTGCTACAACAAAGATGGCCGCCGCCGCTGGGAACCGTTGGACACCTGCTTCCTATTGGTTGGGGTGGTGGGGAAGGGGGACGCCATTTTGAACAGCTGGGTAGGGGAGGGACACCTGCTACAATGGCCTCTTCCTATTGGTTGGGGTGGTGGGGCACGACGCCATTTTGAACACGCCCCTTGCTTCCTATTGGCTGGGGGCGGGGACAAAATGGCCGACTGGGGCTGGGGGGCCGTACCAAAATGGCTGACTAGGCAGGGGGGGTGGAGGGGGAATGGCTGACTAGGCAGGGGGGGTGGAGGGCGTGGCCACTCCCCTTGATTCCTATTGGCTGGGGCGGGGCCAGAATGGCCGACTGGTGCTGGGGGTGGAGGGGGAGGCCACACCCCTCGATTTCTATTGGTTAGGCAGCTCTCTCAACTCCACTACTCACTATGCTGTAAAAGGAATGGTGGCGCTTTTTTTAATGTGCTTTCCCCATATTGAGAAAACTCTAATTGAATGTTGCTATAATAGGTTGTAGAATAGATCGGGCTAATCTTTCTACATACTACTATAGTTATTCATTACAAAGGTTAATCAACTTAGGCCTATGCACAACAATATGTTCCTTTTTTCCTCCCCACAGAAGAATGAAAAAAATTACATTTCATGAGAATTGTTATTTTTCCCACACTATGCTGTAAAAGGAATGGTGACGCTTTTTTAATGTGCTATCCCCATATTGAGAAAACTCTAATTGAATGTCACTCAGTTATTCAATACAAAGTATTATCAACATTAGGCCTATTGCACAATCAATGATGGGAATGGGTTTTTTTTTTTTTATTTTTTTATTTTTTTATATATTCCTTTCTTCTTCTAGAAGAACAAGAGGCGATTTACCTTCTCGTTGTACACACTTCAGATAGAGTTTTTGTTTGTTGAAATCCTCAAGTGTTTAAGATTCAATACACTCAGAAATTTCTCAGGTAAGTAAACTTCGCAATAATAGTCACCATTGCTGTCATGATCGTATAACCTCATTATGATTCGCTGACCTTTTGTTTCTCACTAATCTAGCGTGTACAACACGGTACCACGAATCATGGTCAAGATCTTTGAGTGAGACCGTTGGATATTCAGTTTTCGAAATATAATTGAATGACTTCATACTAAAAAGTCTATCATTTCCAGTGTTGCTTCTATGGTGATCCAATAATAATAATAATAATAAAAAAAGCTTACGCGATCGTGTGCAAGAATAACAAAGCAGCTATATGCTTGCGTTGGTTGTCGTTAAAGACTGAGCAAACCTGTTAAGCTGTCAGCCCCCACAACCGTTTCCTTTGACTCCTTCCACATTCCTTCTGTTGACTCGTTCTCCCCTCCTCCTCACACCTTTCTTCTGTTGACTTCCCGCCATTCACCTTTACACCTTTCTACCTTCTTCTTCTCTTCTCTTCTTCTTTACATGTAGCCGCATTCCTTTCTTCTCACCTCTTCTTACAGCAGCTAGTCGCTTCTTCTTCTTCTTCTTCTTCTTTACATGTAGGCGCATTCCTACCCACCTCTTCTTTACAGCTAGTCGCCGCATCTCTCCTCCTCTGTTCACCTCTAGTGATCTTAAAATTTCTCTTCAATTCTTATTAGCTTGTTTACATTCAAACTAAATGGTCTGTAATAGCTAAGTAATCACTGATATCGTTAATATTAACTGTATTTAGAAATATTGCTTTCAATTGTCTAGCAATAGTACTGTTTTTTGTCTCTATTGCTTTTTGACACAAATCATACCATTCAATGTATTTTGTAATTTAATTTCTAAACATTCTGGCGCATAAGACCAAGTTTGCGGATTCATTATAGCTCTTCAATCTGCTGCTGCTGCTGCTAGCAAAGGTACACTAAATGAG